>NC_079911.1:11425901-11608086 GCF_024868665.1 Triplophysa rosa | reverse complement strand
CCCCACCCCCACATTAAAAGCAATGAACGTTTATTCTTGTTATTATAATTCTGTGTATTCATTACTGGATGGAAACTACTTTTAGCCAATTGCTAAGAAAGCAGACTAAGAACATACATTTTAATACAGTAGTGTCTCTGTGCCCCTTCATAAAATTAGGGAGGCGGGGGGTCAGAAGCATCGGTGGTCTGTGTTTAAAGTGGTAAACTCTCATTACTCGCTCATTGAGATTTGTCAAGCACAGACACGGCCAGGGGCTCCGGGACATGAGGGAGGAGTACTGCCACTTCATTTGGATTAATGGTCAGTTAATATCTCCTGCCTTTGAAGATGCTGTCTGAAGAGCTGCTCATATGGAAACGCTTCTCCATGCTGTCACGCACACGGATATATGATAACACTTTGGTTGAATATTGAGAAATATACTCAATATTGAAGCACATTGTTCAGGTTTGGGAGTACTTTCATATTACGTGATATGAATTTCTGCATTATCAGGTTGTCTGCCCCCTTCCAAGGAACAGATCTTAATCTTCCCATTCGGAAATATATAACGTTTCCTTGCAGCAACAGTCATGTGTAACACAAGCATATTTTTTTTCTGATAAACTTCTTATGAACTTTCTTTAAGATCCCCTTCGTCTTTAATCTTACTATCAGCTTCAGTTTTTTCTACCTCTCCCACTCCTTTGCCGAGTCCCCAGGGAATTTTGTTATGGCTTTCAAGTCCTTCTCATCTCAAGTTAAATTGGTCATTCCTCTGTAGGGAATCTGTGGAAGAATGTGAGAAATGGGGAGAGTCGCCCCTGGGCCGGGTGTGTTTCAGAGGGTTTGGGGTTTAGGGTCAATGGCGGGTATTGTTTAAAAGTAACATGACCGAGCTCCACGCGCCTATTAGTCGTGTATGTGGATGCACTTAAATTTGTTTCCCGAACTCAAAGGTCAACACTGTTAACTAAACTGGAAGTGGATTTATAGGGCTCCTGTTATAAACTGAATGGGATATATCACTGCTGTTCCTCTGACACCTCCATATTTTGTGATTTTTATTTTTTTGCCATAGATCATTATTAGTAGTCACCCTTTATATTTTAGGTTTTATAAATATCTAACCTATAAATAGTATTAAAAGTGCCTAAATAGTATTTCATCATATAAAAAGTACTGTGTTTTTCCATTTCAGAAAAGGACAGCGGTGATATGTATAATAACGGCACTATTTGGAAAAAAGACCTGCTGTGTTTACATCTAATTTCATTTCAGCACTTTTTTAAAATAGTATTTAAGATTGTTGACTAAGCAAAATGACACTTTAAAGAATCATAAACAAAAAAAAAACACAGTAGAGCAAGAAAGAGAGAGAGAGCACTCTTTCCTTGTTCATACATGTTAGTGAACGAATAAAAGAGAAGGACAAAAACAAAAAAGATGAAGGGAAATGGGAGGAAGCCATTATAGGTTGATACCTGAGAACATTGAGTGTGGGTGTTGACAGGTAACGAGTGTATTTTTTTTAAAGTTCTATTCAGACAAGAGTCTGCACAAGTCAAAACATAGACAAAAACAAATCGTTTTATTATATGTAAAACATTCATTTTCTTGGCTCTGCTAGAAATCGGTAGTTGATCTTGAGTTAAAGATTCTGCCAATTTGGCATCACTACAGAATTCCAAAAAACCCCTGCAGATTCCCTGCCTCGTTTATATTTGTTTATTAAACTTTTTACTCAATGATGCTTTTAGCTACTGGAGTAGTACATTTATCCATGTTTTGTGTCACATTTAATTTCATTCCCACAAAAATTGTATAGATTTATAGTTCAGTGTACATTTTATTTATGCTATTGGCGTTCACTTTTATCCAAAGTGACAAACAGTGCATTTAAAGGTGTGGTGTCATCAGTTTGTGTGTTTGGTGGGAATGCTCTACCAATTAAAGGTCCAATGTGTAATTTTTTTGGAAGATCTATTGCCTGAAATCCAATATAATATACATAACTATGTCTTCAGAGGTGTATAAAGACCTTACATAATGAAGCGTTATGTTTTTATGACCTTAGAATGAGCTATTTCTATCTACATACACCGCGGGTCCCCTTACATGGAATTCGCCATGTTGTTTCTACAGTAGCCCTAAACGGACAAACTGCTCTAGAGTGTGTTTATAAATACGTTATCTCCTCGGCAAATAAGTGAAAATGTGATGACATCTTATTCCTGTTACAGCCACCGTAGTGCTTTGAAAGGGAGGGGTGGAGTGAGCTGTTGGTTGCAATTTACAACCTCACCGCTAGATGTCGCTACATTTTATTCACTGGACCTTTAAGCTATACAAAGAAATTCCTTTTGGACAGGAATTCCTATCGCTCTATACTAAAAAATACATTTCATGAAATAAGTTATACAATTGAATTTTTAAAATGTCATTTAAAAATAAAAAAATGTTATAGTATAGTTTTAAAAAATTCCTATTGGACACACAATGTTGAGCAGTATGTATGTGTATCTATGGGATAATCAGTCAGCCGAGAATGGCACAGAGCGTCTGGGTGGTGATTATCTATGTGTCTTTGTTTGTACTCTCTCAATTAGACTAATGAGAGCAGATCGAGCACATGCAAAATTACAGATGCCACCTGAAGTAACAATGGATTGCATTTCTGATCCTCTCTCTTCTGCTTTTCTCTGTGATAGAGGCGCATAAAATCCCCCTTAGCTTTCCCACAACACTGTGCACCTGTGCTGGGCTTTGGGGAGATTTTAAACCTTGCTCTTTGCTTCAGGCCTTAAAGACATTCAGAAACAAAAAACGAAGCACTAGACTAATGGGAGCGGAGAGAGTAATGCATTGCTGCTTTTTCTGTCCACCATCACAGCCTTTCTTTGTTTGTCTAGTGAATATTCCATCATGAATGACTAATATGAGTCTCAGAGTGCTTTTCTTTCTTTTCTAATAGAAATATTTATGATATTATAATATCTGACTGAATTAAGTTTCGTAATTGAGTTATCAGACTTCATTTCCGAGGACAATTCCGCAGGAGTTGTTCTTAAGCAGGCCTGTCTGTACTTTAATCATTTTTAATGTGATATGTGAAGACATTTCAGATGATTATACTCCAGTAATGATAGATTTCAGGATGTGTAGCAGCAGAATTTAATATCGAAGGCTGTTATTTGTTTTCATTGCTATCTTACTTGCCTATCATGCGTTCATGCTTCAGTTTTGAGAGAGTTAGAGAAGGTAAAGTCAAGTTTTAGTGCAGTTCATAGAAATAGAAAGTTAGGATTTTTCAAAAGATTGCTTTTTGTCATCTGTGGGCGGTTTTATGGAAACTATAGAAGACGCAAAAGGAAACAAAGCCGTGTGGACTTCCATTTTTTAACACCCGGTCCCATACCGCCATGTGCGTGCTGGTGATCTATTCTGTTGCCTTCCTTTCACCCCAAACAAAAGAGTTTCTGAAGGAGGGAGAGGGACGTTCGCCAGAGTTGGTCCATTTTATTATTTTATTAGAATGCTCACCCTATTCAAAACCAAACATTAGCTTTACGCTCATAAGCGTTATAAGAAAAAGAATAGATTTTAATCAAATATTTGGACAAAATAACCGCTGAACTTATTTACTGTTGTCCTTTGTAGATTTTGTATTTCTTGCTAGTTTAATACATTTATTTTTAACCCAGCGTTGGGTCAAAAAGGGACAAGGCGCCTGTTGGGTTTAATTAACCCAGAAAAAAATTATATTTGACCCAACAATGGGTTAAAACAACCCAGTATAGGGTTGGGTTCGCCTCTTTTATCCAATGTTAGGTTGAAAATAACCCCGCATTTTAGTGTATCTCTTACACCAATCTAGCCTTTTTCTTCTCACATATCCCTTACAGAAAAGACACACGAAATTCACATGTGCAAAAAACACATGTGATCACATGTGAAATGTGTGTTTTTGGAACATTTTGGTGTAATTCCATGTGAATTCCCACGTGAAACCCATGGGATAACATGTAAAAACCCATGGGATAACATATGCGACATGTCTCCACATGTGATCACATGTTCTTCACGTCACCACATGTTGCACGTCATCCCATGGGTTTTTACATGTTATCCCATGGGTTTCACGTGGGAATTCACATGGAATTCACACCAAAATGTTCCAAAAACACACATTTCACATGTGATCACACGTGTTTTTTCGCACATGTTAAACACATGTTGTATACATGTGATCACATGCGAAAAACATGTAAAAACATGTGAAATTCATGTGTCTTTTCTGTAAGGGATAAAACAATTTCATCTCAAATCAATATTTCATGTCTAAAGTTTTATTTATTTGGTCAGTTGTCTAATAATGCGCGGTTGAATAGTATTAAACCTAAAAAAAACCTTAGGGCAATATACCGCAATACTTATCACCCGTCTTGTGTTTACTGACCAGTTTACTGACTGTGCATCATCCTTTACTTTTAGTTCTTGGTTTTAACTTTTGGAGCATATTTATACCTGTGTGATTGTGTTTGTGTTTGAGTATAAGCACGAACCCGTTGGCGTATTTATAAGACAATGTGTTTGTGTCTGTTTGTGGTTTAATAACGGAGCCCAGGGTAGCACATCCCTCATATCGCGTGAAATGAAGTGGAGGAGGTGTCCTTCTAAGTGCCTGTGATTAAAGTTTCACAGTGAGACTCAGCAAGCCATTCCACCATCTCACACCCTTCCTCCATCCTCTCCACCTGCTTCCACCCCGCGGGAGATGTTCGGCTTTGCACTGACACAACCTCAGTTGTATGCATAGCACATTCAACAAGATGAAATTTTGGGATGTCTTAACCCAGACCCGGTTTGTGTACAAATCATCACTGAGGTGTTTGTGCAAGCCCTGTTGTCGTCACTCCTAGATTTATCACATCTTATTGCTTATGAATCCCACCAGGGATGTACAAGAATATCATGTAGGTGAGGAGGAGAGAGAGAGTGGGCTGCAGGTCATCCGGTTCATCCGCTGACTCACTTTTTCTTCTCAGCTGCGTATTGCGTTTTCTCTCATCCATTTTCGCTAACCTTTTAGTTATGACTGCAATGACATTTTAACTCAGGATCCCCGCTGAGATCTTCCATCTGGTGTGTTTTTCTTAAAGCCGATGGTTCGATGTTTAATGGAATTGTATCAGATGGTATTAAATATGTGCTCTAATAATATGCATATGTTTGTATACCATTACTGTAGAACTCACATTAAGAAAAAATGGTTTACTTGTAGCAAGGCTTTTAAATTTGATTTTATATTTTATTTTACTTTACTCTTTATATTTTATTTTGTGTATTATTTAATATTGTGTAATATTTTATACTTGTATATTGTATTTTTTTATTTTATTTAACTTTTTTATTTTTATTATATATACAGTATATATTTTTTTTTTTAACCCAGACTTTGGAAAAGGAGTGAATTGTGATCCATAGAGAAAAATGGGGTCAACTCTAGTTTACGTAACTCTGCACTGCAGTAAGTTCACTCAACCCTGCTGTTGAGTTTTTTCTATTTCTGCTCCAGTGTACGCAAACAAGCATGCGCATATTTCTCTGCAAGCTGTCATCACGAGAACAGAATGAGCATCATCTGAGTTCTCTTTTGTTTTATTTCTCTTTTGCCTAGGGTCCTGTTGACCCTATCTGCTGAGGCTGGACATGATCCAGAGAAATAAACACTGACCCTAACACACACACACACACACACAGCTTCTGTTAGAGCCAGTGTTTGAATCACAAACCCTCCAGTGGAGAGAAGCAATACATTCACTTACTAGAAAAAAGATAGATTTCTTACATTTACTAAGGACAATTTGGTGATTTACAAAACACCACTCAATACTGCACATTGCTTTGATTAAGCTTTATTGTTTTCCTCACTTTGTTTAAGTTGCTTTGGACAAAATGTGTCTACTAAATGCTTAAATGTTTATTTTTGTAGACTAGGGTATTGCTAGGTGTTCTGGTGAAACAAGTCTGGTTCTATAAAATTCTATAAAATATGGCTCAGGTCTATCTTTATTTGAAAATTGCTATGAACTCAAATGCAACGTAAGTCACTTGCCTATATGCATCCTCAAAATGCATAAATTGTTGTGAACCGGGATCAACTCTTTCTCTTCTTAGTCTCTTTTTTTCTCTGTATTTCTATTCTCAGTATTTCCCGCCAGGTCATTCTGGGGCTAATCCATAAAGCGTGCTCAGAGCATGTAAAGTCTCATCTATCTTCTCATACCTACTGCAGTACGGAGATGAGGCTCCATCTTTTCTCCATGTATTAAAAGAAATTAGGTCAGATTGGCATTGAGCATGATATAGCCGAGGTTCAGCTTTAACACTGCTGCTAGGCTGCCTTGATCTTTTGTCATAATTACCCTATTGTTGGCTTCTTCTGAAGACGAAGCTCTGAAAATTCCACCTCTCATGCAGCACGGAGATGAACAACAGAAAGTATTGTTGTATAAGTGTTGTGTGTATTTGTGGCTGCACCATCAGGTGTGCGTTCAGGTTGTAATCACTTATTACATATTCAGAAACTTGAAACCACTAATAAATCTTTGTTCTCTTTGTTTAAAAATGTCTATTGTGTGTGTGTGTGTGTGTGTGTGTGTGCTTTTTTCCCCAGGAAAACCCACCTTAGGGCTGATCAGGACCATGAAGTCTAAAAATAGGAATATGGCTTTTTGGAAACGTATCTGATCCATTGGTTCTACCTCAGGTACGGTTGCAAATCACATCAACATGATAAGGCATATAGCACACAATATTTGATGTCTATTTTTATATAATATTGGTTTTTGATATCTAATATTGGCTAAATAACATGACTTGGTTCTAAATCGTGTCCAAAATAATAAAACATGATTTTAAAACTTTTGGGTTTCACTTAAAATCTGATCACATTACTGTTACCTTTTTAGAAGTATGACTAATTTAACAATTATACTTTATTGGATTTGTTCCACCAAGTTCAACAGTTTATAACTAAGATATGCATATTATGGACTGGCTAATGGAGGTCATGTAAAAATTCTCACGGCAGGAGTTTGAAAGGTTTCACATCCCTCTCTCTCTCTCTCTCTCTCTCTCTCTCTCTCTCTCTCTCTCTCGCTCTGTGTGCGTCAGATTTTCAACTTTCACTTTTAGTGACGGTGCGACTGATTTTCCTCCGCATTCTATATAGATCACTCATTTGTTTTCTCTGTCTTCACTGTAAAAGCTCTCAAATCCTAAAATCGACCTTTGCGTAAAATTGGACGGATCAGGTATGCTGCCCTTCAGCTCCAAGACCTCCTTTTATGAGGTCTCTAGATACTATCTTAAAAAGAATGTTGTGTTTCCTGGTCGTTCGGGTAGGTCGTAGACTTTCAAATCTATCATTGAAATGTCACCCAGGTTCTCCAACAATGGTACCAACATGTTGTGCTTTTAAAGACATCTTTAGTATCTGGTAGAACTCAACTTCATCTCTGTTTTTGTCTCTCGCAGACTTTAAATCATGGGGAACGTTGAGAGCCAAAATGGAGACCACACCTACCACAGCGACAGGCAGGGCCACCTATCACGAAAGCACATGACCCGATCGCTTCGCATCTCCAACAAGCATTCTCGCCGTTTACGTCACGCCTCATCCTGCAAGGGTGAGCACCCCAACTCTGAGACCAGTACCAGATCCAGCAGCACCCCTTCCATCCCACAATCCCTTAGTGAAAACGGCCTCGAACCCTTTAATAAAACAAATGTTCTGGAGGGCTATGGAGGAACCATTTGGGTTGACCGGATGGCCATTAACCTACGACCAGTGTCTTTCCACGACAACATTGGGGATCCCACCATCACGCCAGGCTCGGAGGATGGTGTAGAGATGGACACCGTGGTTCCAGAAAGCTGTGATGAAACTAGACTTTTCATGAGCGAAGACACGTATCTGCAGAGAACTAGAGATGGTCCTCGGGAAGGCAGCAGCTTTAAGAAGAAACGCTCCAAATCTGCAGATATGTGGAGAGAGGATTCAATGGAGTTCTCGCTCTCTGATCTAAGCCAAGAGCATCTGGCCAGCACAGAGGAGATCATCGGGCGGAGCGAGGATAAAGGATTCGCTAACTGTGGAGGTAGACATCACACCTCCAGCCCACGGACGCTTGAGACTCGTTCCGGAGAGAGAGCAAACTCTTTGGATGAACTTTGCGCGCAGAGGCTACCTCCTCTCCGTGGCTCACACCATCACTATAACGGTCATGGTTCTGAGAGGACCAAAGGGGGAGTGATGAACGGCGAGGTTTTGTCTCCCTCAGAGGAGGAAGGGAACGGATATGGAGCGTACACTCTTCCTTGTCGCCGCTCTCACTGCTTGTCGGAGGGGCTGTCCAATCACAAGGCTCCCATCTGCTCACGTATGCAAGGCCGACGTGCGCAAACAACACATGTGAGTTATGCTTTTGACACATGGTTTTATACATCCTCCCAAAATAGAGATGAATAATAATTTAGGTGTTGTATCTCCTGACTTATTATGAATCATGTACTTCCAAGCCGTCTAGTGAATTGTGAACAAAATTACATTTCTGTCATCATTTACTTAACCTTATGCTGTTTCGTGAGATTTTGTCTCATGTTGGACAGGGTGCTCACATTGTTATTTTCTATTCAATGAAAGTTAATGGTGACTATATGAGGAACCAAGATTCAAAGCTTACTCTTAATAATAAATGTACGATAAGAGCAGTCCATATACCTTGTGCAATATAAAGCATATCTTCTGAAGGTATACAAACACTTTGTGTGAGGGAACAAACAGAAATGTAAGTTCTCAGAAATCTTGGAATGTCGCAAAACAATTTGAGAAGAGTTTAACACACCATGGTCAGCATTCACTGTTATTGTATAGATAAGAAAAAGATCAACATTGTAACACTGTCCTTTCCAAAGCCATTAAAAATGGTTTGTAACAACGTGAGGGTGAGTAAATGATGACTAAATTTTGGCATTTAGTACAGAAGGCAATGCGTCATGTGACCCAAGACCTGGATAAAGAACGATGGCCTTAAAGGGATAGTTCACACAAAAAAAAAAAATTCTGTCATCATTTACTCAGCCTCTTGTCATTTCAAACCTGTATGACTTTCTTTCTTCCGCACAACACAAAAGAAGATATTTTGAAGAACGTTGGTAACTGAACAGCGCCGGTACCCATTGTCTTGGCAATAGAAGTGAATGGGTTCCACAGTTGTTTGGTTACAAGCATTCTTCGAAATATCTTCTTTTCCAGAAGAAAGTCATACAGGTTTGAAATGACATGAGGGTGAATAAATGATGACGGGATTTCCATTTTTAGGTGAACACTTTAATGGATTCTCTGATAAAAGCCTTTAAAAGTTTAATCTACTTCTGGGTCTTTAGTAAAATGGGAAAGGCAAAACAACCTTTATCCCCTATTCAAACAGACAGGCTTTTAACTTTTATTTTTGTGCATATTTGATGTGTTCTGAACTTTGGAAGGTCTCAGAGGACACTTTAAACGCAAAAGCTCTGAGTCATGCTAACAATTTAAAGCTTCTGATTGGTTTTGAAATGTGACATTTCCCACAATCCACCTGACAGGAACTCTGGGAGGCAAACAGACAGTGTTTTAATGCTAGAAAAGGGAAGCCGCACCTTCTCTATTGCATGTTGTACGCAGTCATCATCTTTCAATTCCTCTTTCGTGCACAGGTAAACAAGTTGAGAACAATATTAGTTAGTTTCTTTCTTTGCATGTGCCAAAAGGGGAAAGAAAGAAGAGCTTTTTGGCAGCTCAATGGAAGTTAGTTTCCGTTCCGTTTTAATAAAACGTCAATCCATTATTTAGGGTGTTCTGAGAAAAGTGGTTGTTTTGAGGATGTCCCATATGATGTTCTGTCACTGTAGAGGGAGTGTCTTGTTTTATCCGAGTTAACTTGTACATCTACTGTGCACATTCATGTAGGATATCACGGCAGGTGAAGGTAGCGAGTATGGAGACAGTGGAATCGACGGCGGTATGGCTGAAATCGAACACTCGTCACGTCGTTGCAAGGCCATGTCTGCGTCTTTCTCAGTGTACTCCACTGCTAGCGGGAGCATCTTCGCAGGAAGCGACAGTGGTAGCAGCAGCGGAGGTGGAGGAGATCGCGAACGCCAGTCGGGTGGAGATCAAGGGGTGTACGAGAACTTCCGTCAGGAGCTGGACCTGAACTCCAGACAGACGCGGGAATGCCTGGAGGAAGCCGGATCGGCCGCTAGCGATGATAGGAGCAGCGGAACTCTCAGCTCTGCTTATCCATCGGACAATTTGCTCATCACGGCCCACGGCACGGTACGGAAGGCTGGCATGCTGGCGGTGAAGAACTTCCTGATGCATAAGAAGAATAAGAGGGTGGAGCCTGCAGCAAAAAGGAAGTGGAAGCAATATTGGGTGTCACTGAAAGGTGAGGCTGTTTGATAAAGCGTGCTTTTTGTAGTGCAGTGGTTCTCAACTCTGGCCCGCGAGATCCATTTTCCTGCCGAGTTTAGTCCCAACTCTGATATAAAACACCTGAACAAGCTAATCAGCATCTTTAGGAATAGATGCGTTCAACTTGTTGCGCAAATCTATCAGCTTATGACATTTAAGTACCGCGATATCGATTCAAGTGCAGATTGCTCTGTACGCATTTGAATCGCTCTCGCGGTACTTTAATGCTATATGCCAAACCATCTGCGCAGCCCAACATTAAGTTGAACGCGTCTGTTCCTGAAGTCACTGATTAGCCTCTTCAGGTGTTTTATCAGAGTTGGGGCTAAACTCGGCAGGAAAATGTGTAGTTGCTGTAGTGTATAGTAGTACATTTTCTGTATGCATTGAATACACAACCAATAATATAATAATAATAATAAACAACATAACACACAGTTTGTTGGGTACTGTATCCCACAATGCAATGCCATTCCTAGCGTTATATAAAAAATATTTATTAACTTTTTCAAGATTCATTTATGCATTTGGCAGATGCTTTTATCCAAAGCGACTTACATTGCATTATATTAAACATTTGTTTCTGACTACGTGTAATCCCCTGGGATCGAACCCATGACCTTGGCATTGCTAGTGCCATGCTCTAACCACTGAGCCACAGGAAAGCTCATTATTTGATTAATTCAAGATACTACTGCCAAAAGTTAAGCTATTTATATACCTGTAATTTTAGTGTGTATATAAAATGTAACATATAGTTTTAAAGTGTATTAAAATATTAAATATACGTTTAGAGTAAAAAACATTGTGTCACTTAAAATGCCCAGTCATTTATTTATTCGTCTTTCAAATTCAGGTTTCAACTTGCAAGCCTAAAACTTTTCTAACAACTGTAATGTGAATTCGGTTTTCTAGTTTCTAACCCTCCTTCTCCTCTTCATATCTCAGGGTGCACTCTGTTTTTCTACGAAACTGATGGACGTTCTGGGATTGACCACAATAGCATTCACAAGCACGCTGTGTGGGTAGAAAACAGCATTGTCCAGGCTGTCCCTGAACATCCCAAAAAAGACTTTGTGTTTTGCTTAAGCAACGCACTGGGAGATGCCTTCCTATTTCAGGTAATTCAGCCTGAATCTCATAGAAGGAATAATATTGTGGCTCTTAAATCTAGTCAAATATAACTCAAATTGTGCAGCCTACAGTGCTTTTAGGGATTGCAACCACAGGAGCATTTGAGTAGCATTGGTGAAGGTACAAAAAGCACAAACACTGTCATTGCGATGGTACAATTTCAAAATGTCCTTGTATGTACCATTTAGGTACAGATATTTATAAATTTGGTACTTTGTTCTTTTGAGGTACTATTTCTGGATCCAGTTGATTTAGAATCATCGCAAACTGATTCTCACAGTCCAGTGTTCAATGCATTTCTGTGTGACATTTTATTCGGTGACAGGTGACAACATCCTGCTCACCAGGTGACATTTGTAAAGGGCACCTAGTCAACTAGACTTGACGGACAGTCAAATCTCTTTGGTATTTGGTTAAAAATATATTGCTTTTTGTGCTGGAAGAACATTGTATTGCATTATATAAACATTATATTGCTTATATAACTTCATGTGGGAGGCTCTGGGCATTTATTATGCGGCTGGCACAACTGATGCAGTAGACCACACGGAGATTTATAAAATAACATTGTATTTGTTCCAAGAGAGATGTACTAACTGGTTGACCCTAGGCTAGAAAATATATTGAGCAGATCATTTTTCAGTAACGGCTTTAAACATATTCTATGTTACATATAGAGAAATTGCATAATAAACATTGTCCTTTTTTATCTTTCATTTTGTGATCTGGCACCCTTTTTTATACACCAACCTGCAAAGTCATGCAACTTTGTTCATTCTGTAAAGACAAAGATCTTTTTATTCAACTTTTTTTATATGTTGCCTTGATTTTAAGACTGACTTCAAACTTAAAGGGATAGTTCACCCAAAAAGTGAAGATTCTGTCATCATTTACTCACCCTCTTGTCATTTCAAACCTGCATGACTTTCTTTCTTCGGCAGAACACAAGAGAAGAAATTTAGAAGAATGTTGTTAACTGGACCCCTTTCACTCGCATTGATTTTGTGTCCATACAATAGAAATGAATGGGGTCCAGTGCTGCTCGGCCACCAACTTTCTTCAAAATATCTTCTTTTGTGTTGTGAGGAAGAAAGTCATACAGGTTTGAAATGACAAGAGGGTGAACTATCACTTTAAGTTACCTTCATGGATTGACAGTACCCGCAATGACAGTTTATGATTTGTGCTATTTCTACCATTGTTGGTAGAAATGTTATTTGTGTTATCACAATGTTACCAGTGTTATTTGTCCTAGTTTGCCCATTTTTGTCACGTCAGTAAGCAGGAGCTATTGGTGATGTTTTGTATCCACTTGTTTTCAGACTTCAGGTCAAACGGAGTTGGAAAACTGGATAACCGCCATTCACTCAGCCTGCGCTGCGGCCGTCGCCCGCCAGCACCACCGCGATGACACGGTACGACTGGTGCGATCCGAGATCAAGAAGTTAGAACAGAAGATCGACATGGATGAAAAAATGAAGAAGATGGGTGAAATGCAACTCTCTTCTGTCACAGATGCAAAAAAGAGGAAGACTATTCTGGAACAGGTATGACTTTATCAGCGCGGATCCCACCGTCATAAATCATAAATCTGTTCTTACGTCCACGAGCATTCGTTTTTTACTGAAAATATATCATTTTTTGATGAGCTGTCTCTTTAACCTATTAACCTTCACTCGTTTTCTTCACTTGTTGGTTACACCCTTCAGAAATGATCCTTTAACTACAGTTTGCTTTGTTAACTAGGGCACATGAATAATTGTGGTTTTGGTTTCCACAATTACATGCAGATTTAGAGATAATCTAATAATTTTATTTAATCCATTTTATTTTTATATTGTGTGTATAAGATTATGTGTGCATTTAGATGTGACCTTTTAATATAATCTGTATAAATGTAATAGTTCATAAAAAGCTAAATGTGTGTATTAATGTATGAATGCGTGACTGTATGTGTTATGTAGCTCTCTGTGCGAGTGGAGGTGGGCATATACTCCTCCATGGTCTCTGAATAGACTCAGGTCATGCCGGCTTGGAGGAGGGCTGCTGACTAATGATATATCCCAGCATCCTCCTCCAGTACGAAACCGTATTAAAAACACTTCCCACATGCTCATAGTCAGCAGCTTAAGCGCTCTCAGCAAAAGTGCAGAGCACATTAAACTATTGACAACATACGTAGAGCAATGAGATCCTTTTTATCTTATAACATTTTTTATTATATCTTTCTTTCAGATATTCCTCTGGGAGCAGAATTTGGAGCAGTTTCATATGGATCTGTTTCGGTACCGCTGTTACCTGTCCAGCCTGCAGGGCGGCGAGCTTCCAAATCCCAAACGCCTACTCGCAGTTGCTTCCCGCCCTACCAAGCTGTCCATGGGTCGTCTGGGCATTTTTTCCGTGTCATCCTTCCATGCCCTGGTATGAAATACACACACAATACTCTACCCCCAATATCACACTGTACACATGCATTTTTTGTTTGTTTTTATATCTTTACACATATTACAACACTATAGCTTGCCACATTCCCTCTTTCTTCTTTCATTTACATATTTAAATGCATTTAGTTAACATGCACTTTATTTTAATCCACACCACAAAAGGCCCGTGAGCCGCCTGGCAGCTTGTTCTTGGCCCAGGTCCCAGCAGAAACTGTAACAAAACATGCCGACATCATTGTGTTTTTGTCATTCCTGTGGTCCAACCCAG
Organism: Triplophysa rosa; assembly: GCF_024868665.1. Lineage (NCBI taxonomy): Eukaryota > Metazoa > Chordata > Actinopteri > Cypriniformes > Nemacheilidae > Triplophysa > Triplophysa rosa. The sequence continues at coordinate 11,593,733 of NC_079911.1, read as the reverse complement.
AATGTGCCGAATGTTGTAATACGTAGACAAGAAATGCCTCCAACCACAACTGTCACCTCAAACTGTCGCACAGAGGCATAGAAAAGCAACTCCCTTCTGATTGCACAAGTCAAGTTTCTTGAAAACTAAACCGACTTCGAAAGAAACTTTTTAAATGATGAAATAGGGAGCGTTATTCATCAACGGTACTAAAGCGGTGAATCAGGAACTGCTTTTGCTGCCACCTTTCTTTAGCGATTTTCATACGTGAAGGGTTAGTTCACCCAAAAATAAAAATTCGGTCATCATTTACAGTATATACCCTCGTGTCATTGAAAACCTGTTTATGACTCTTTATTCTGTTAGTCACAAAAGCAGATATTTTGAAAAATGTGTTTTGTGTCCACACAATAGAAGTCAATGGGGGTCAATCTTTTTGGTTACCAACATTCTTTAAAAAAAATCTTCTTTTGTGTTCTTCGGAAGAACGAAAGTCATACAGGTTTGTAATGACTTGAGCGCGAGTAAATGATGAAAGGATTTTCATTTTTGGGTGAACTATCCCTTTAATTTGTGGTTTTGCCGTTTAAGCATGTTTTTATAATCGGTGTGCCTAAACAGTTCCATATGCTCTTATTATAAAGTTTTCCTTTCTTATTTCCCTTCTTATTTGTTCCTCCTTCCTTAAAATTAAAAACAAATCACACAGATCGTCTCTTCTTACACACACTGTACACATCCCATAAACTGTTTCGGTACGTTTCCATTAATTGTTCGGTTTACTCAGCATATCCTATTTGACTTCTGTGCAACTGCACTAATGTTTATTATCCCAGAAAGTGTGTGAGTGTGGTTTTGTGTCCGCGAGTGTGAACGGCTGAAGAACATCCTCTCGCTGTGACGGTTCATGTGCTATTGAAATTAGTCAGTGTCCTATTTTTCCATAACTGACATAGATCTGAGGCACGGAAAGGTCTTTTTTCTTTTTCCGTTGGATCTTTCCTCACAGTGTCTCTAAGGCAGTTTGTTCAATGAAGGTCATGATGACCTATAGGCAAATACAGCATGCGTTTTTAGAACAACATAGTGACCACATTTTTATTTTGTTGTAAACCATTCCGTTAAGAATCCCCCATTCCATACAAACAAATGCAAAATGCTGCAAATCCATCATCACATGTTCTTCAAGCCATCTCAGATGTTTATGAAAGTACTTTGTTTGTGTTTGTTGCGCAGGTGGCAGCGAGAACGGATGGTGGCATTCGGAGACGCACACAGGCTCTGTCTCGTTCATCCAGTAAACGAAAGAGCCGCTTTTCTTCTCTGTGGGGTCTGGACACTACCTCCAAAAAGAAAACCAAAGGCAGACCCAGCATCAACCAGGTTCACATCTGCTAGACACCTGCTACCTAAACCTCTCACAGTCAGATTATATTTGCGTAATAGAACGCATCGCTGTTTAATTATTAAACAATTTGCAATTTTTCAATTAAGAAAGCATTTAAAACAGCTTTTTTACATAGTTCTGCGCTCACAACTGTGGCTTGCTCGTAGCATCTGTCCGTAACAGATTGTTCTCCTCACAACACAGTGCTCCTCAATCCTCAGTGTGAATTCTAATAAAAACATCAATTTCATTTCTAACCAGCGGCTTTGTCTCAACCGCAGGTGTTTGTGGACGGAGAAGATTCGGTTCCGAGGAGTATCGAGCACGTGTTCGAGGATGCTGTATAGGAGAATCTGGTGAGAGAGACACTAATACCTCCCAGCATGCTTTGCATTAAATAGTAAAATAGAATGCTGTAAGAGGCAGAGTTTATAAGGACTCAAAGGTTAGGGCTGTGCGGGACCCCAAAGGGACCTCTAAAAAGTTAGAGACTCAAGTTGAGCTTGGGATCTCCTTGGAGGACAGCAGCAGGGGGGCCCGGACCCCCCGTCTGCCCGGCGCATCCATTAAAACCCAGAAGAGAAGGCAGATGGTGTGTGTTTTGGGAGGGGTGCATGTGTGCGAGTTTGAGCTTTTGCATTTGAGCAGAATGTTGGAAAGTTTAATGTATCGCCCGCATGTGTTTTGCGGCACGTGAGGGGAGCGTTAAAGTCCCTCTGACCCATTTTCCCGCTCGTCCACTTTTCCTCATCATGTGTGGCCCTGCTGTCTCTCCGTGATGGGGGACCACCATCATAGCCATGCTGTGGGCAGATTGTTGTGTGGAAAGGGGAGGGTGTTAGGCTGTCAGTCGATAGCGGGGGATAAGCTATCTGAGGCAGGCAGCATGCCGTCGCTGACAGCCAGCCAGACCCACTAAAGAGCACTGGGGACCCCGAGAGCCCTACAATACAACCTGCCATTCACAGACCAGCCGGTATATGTCAGTCCATCGATCACCCGCCAGACAGAGGCATTGGGTGTTACGCAGGCCTTGCACATTTCTATGGGGCCAAGTTAATTAGTTGCTTTAGATTAGATGTCATCACCTTGCGCAGCAGTTTGATGTTTGGGTGCCGCATCGATTCAGGCAGCCCTGCTTAAGTATGATAAGACTGAATTACAGACACAGACACTACTCTTGGGATATGTTGAGAAAGTTAACCTTGACCTGAAGCTGGTCCTTAAAAGTGGGCGGAGTCTTGCATTCAAGTCTGGCTCTTTTCTGGTATGTAACGCCCACTTTTTATGCCTCAACCATTTCCTGGTGGATAAAAGCATTTAGCATTTTCTTATTATCTTGTTGCAATCTGAAATCTGTCACATCATGGGTGTGAAACAGTTAATGCACACCTTTCAGTATTATATGCATATTCTTAAACGGTTTTATTTCTTTGTTTTGGCAGAAGGATGAAGATGGTTCAGTGAAAAGTCTACCCCAACACAAGCCGGACAGTGAAGTTTGGGTTCCGGACTACCTCACACCATCCTGGGTCTCTTTAGCTGATGATAGACCCGTGTTGGCGATAATACAGCCGGGAGAGACCGCCATGGAGGCGCTGGAAGCCCTGTGCAAGGTAAGTGTCTTAAAGGTCCGGTGTATTAAATTCAGCGCCATCTAGTGGTGAGGTTGCTAATTGCAACCAACGGCTCACTCCACCCCTCCCTTTTGAAGCACTACGTAGGCTGACACAGAAAAAAGATGTCTTCACGTTTTCGCTTCTTTGCCGAAGGAGATAACGTATTTACAAAAAGCACTCTGTAGAGCAGTTTGTCTGTTTAGGGCTACTGTAGAAACAACATGGTGAATTCCATATAAGGGGACCCGATAGAAATAGCTCATTCTAAGGTAATAAAAACATAACACTTCATTATGTAAGGCCTTTATACACATCTGAAGACATAGTTATGTACTGTATATTATTTTGCATTTCTGTTAATAGATCTCCAAAAAATGACACACAGCACCTTTAACTCACCAACAAAAGTAATGAAAGACCAAACTGCAAAATTCTAAACGGGATAGTTCTCATGCCCTGTGGTGAAGACACGTAACAAATATCATTCCATATATTCCTCTCATAGTCTCATGCTGAACAGGTTTCGTTATGTCGTATCAAATCACATTATTGTGACACCTGAACTACACGTCATTGAACCATGGCTAACGTCTCACATTGCTCATTTCTCATAATACATGCCCAGTTCTCGATCTTTCTCAAGAGCCTACTCCCTTTTTCTCATGAACTTCCTCTTTAATGAGGGAACATCCCGTTTTCATGGAGGCCTCCAGGGCTAACCGTTAATGTTTCAGTGGATTATTGCTAACCGAGGAGTCATATAACGCTATCATCTGGCTATGGTAGCCTGTTTTCTGTCCACTCAACTGTAGTCACACTGTACAGTGCTCTAGAACGTTCTTATCGAAGCTGTCAAGTTAACACTAATTTAACCTACCCCTCTATTTTCTACCCCTTATATGGGGTCCCAAATGCCTTACGGGGGGGTCCCGGAATCCCCCCCAGCTCCCCTTCTCAATTCAAGCACTGCTTTGAACACACAAAGTTGTCTGCGATACACACATACTTGAAATGCATAATCCACACAAGCTTAAAAAAACACAATTAGCTTATTGCTTTATAGATTTTACTGTTATTTTAATATGACAGTGTATTTTTTGACGTCTTAGACTCATGGACTGGATCTTTCCAAGTACTATTTACGGCTGAAGTTCCTCGTTGACAATGAAATGCAGTTGTACGTCCCCAGACCCGAAGAGGACCTGTGTGACCTGGTGAGTCTGACGCAAAGAGCCTGTCAGCGGCCACAATGTGTGCTGGACAGCTAAGAACACTTAGCGGTCAGAGACACAGTGTGGGCTGAATTTATTTCTCTGTGGTGCTGTGGAGAGTTTTGCGATATAGGTTAAAGTAAGTCTAAAATATTCAATGGTGTTGGGACTTGTGCATATGTTATGAATTATGTAGAAGATGCAAGTACTGCATAATGTACTCTGAATAGTTCTTCTGTACTGAGTGTGTGTGTGTGTGGAGTCTAGGGAAAACCACATCTTCATCTACGCAACCTCAAAAGTGAATTTACTCTGCCAGGTTTTTTCACGCATGGTCGTTCTTTTACGATGACACACTAAACTTATTTTCAGAGGGTCTTTGTGCTTTCCATGTCTCCTCTCATCTCTTCTCTCTCTCTATGAACAGAACTTGACTGTCTTTAGCTTTTATACTCCCTGAAATGATCAAAGGCCGATTCTTCTTTAGCATATGTATTTAAGCCCTGCATTTCAAGACATTCAGCTGTTTTTCTTCCACGATGTATGTGAGCGCTTACTGTCATACTGTAAATTTACTGTACATCCATGGAGTGCAATTCATTTCTCTTTTCTCTTTGTGTAGCTCTACAAAGAGATTGAAATATGTGCCAAAACAACCAAAGTCATCCAGTTTGATAGAGATGAGTCCTGTGCAATTGGTTATGGTAAAAATCCAATTGATTTATTTTACCTCATTTAAAAAGTATTACCTATCTATTGCATAATATACATCAATCTTTCTCTGTTCTGCAGGTTTCTCTGTGGATGTTGTGGAGGAGGACGGTAGGCAGCAGCTTCATATCACTGATGTGAAAGCCGGGGGTCTGGCATTCGCCAAAGGTGTGTGACTGAACTCAGCAGATATCTGTTCTTTGTTACAGTTGATCAGTATGAGGTTATACCATCCTCTTCCTCAGATCTAACATACACCCTTCCTTAAAACTAAGCAACTACCTGGACATTCTAGCGTTACGTCTGTTTAGGAGCTGTTCCGAGCTCAAATATAAATCTTGTGCATCAAACTACACTGTAAATGGCTCACCTTGTAGTGCGTAAATCTGCTGTGAAATTAACAGGGGAATGTTTAGTAGTTATACAGAGAACAGCGATGACTGACCCAAATCTCTACTGGACTGGAGGGAAATGAAAACGCACTCATATGAGCACAGGATTATCAAGCAATTTAATGCCGTTGCACACCAACAGTGATATCTGTTCCAAATGAGTACATCTATTAGGAACAGATCAGAGTTTTGACAAAGTATACTGCACTATAAAGTACAGGTATGAAGTATTTTAATTAATAGTGTCTGCTAGGACAAGCATGAATGATACCATTGCTTATTATATATAACACCGTTTCTACACCGGACGCGACAGGCGCCGCATCCAGTGTTGACAAAATTTTAAATTATAATGGGTTATAATGCGTTTCTAACGTCTTTTGTCGTGTCACGCCGATCGCGTCCGGTGTAGACACGGTGTAAGGGTTAAGGATTTGTTCTAGACCCCTAAGTAGGCTATTAAACTTGTGTAGGCTACATAACTCATCCTGCATATTTAAAATATGCATAATAAAATATACTGCATAATAAAAAATGTTTAAAATAAAAAATATTAAATAAAATAAGACAATTTTTTAAAAATATAAATAAAAAAGCTAAACAAATATGCATAGTAAAATGTTCTGCATAATATAGAATGAAATCAAATTAAATACAAAATTAAATACAAAAAATAAAGTAAAATTAAATACAAAAAATAAAGTAAAATAAAAGAATATAAAAACTAAACTAAAATAAAGAAATAAATTAAACAGAAAAACTAAACAAAATAATTATAAAGTAAGATCAAATATAATATAAACATTTTCTTTTAATAAAAAGGTGGAAATCTAGTTAAATATATTTTACTGTGGGACAGGAAGAACATTTTTCTTCTCTGGATGAACAGACCAAATGATACAAACCCAAATGCATGTTCAGTTTGTAAAGTTTTGTCCCATCCATGTTGAATAAAATGCCCTGAATACAAATTAAAAGTCTAAACAACATTGGGTTATTAAGATGATGTGCTGTCTAAATGGATTAAATATGCATAAAACCGATACAGACGGACAAAGAGGGTCAGTAGCGTGCTGGCTGGAGGAAATACTGAAATTCAGGACAGTTTGGACACAAAGCACTTGAGGCCCATGTTGATGACATCACTCAACATTCATCATCACTCTATTGCCAGGAGCAGAGCCGAACCATCCAATAAAAAGCTTTTATTACAGCTGACATTTTGGTGCATGCAAAACTGGGTCACACTTCAGGCAGCGAGTTTACGCATGCAAGTTTACATTCAGCATTTATAAAGGCTAAGAAGCAGTGAATGGACAAATTCAGTTCTCCTGAGGGGCCAATAATCCATTAAAGTGACAGTCCTGCTCAACAAGCGTTCACTGAGTTATTGGAAGCTAATTGAGCAGCTGATGTTGTTAATTGATAATTAAGGAACAGGGAAGGAGGTGATTCGGGAAGGCGGGGCAAACAATAAGGTGGAGTAAACAATGACCTTTCTTCGTTTCTGTCTTGCTATGTACAATACACACATACAAGTCTGATTTAAAACATTTAAGTAGTAAAGATGAATCATTTCCCAAACATGCTTGTAAAACTAACGTCTTACATTAAAAAAATGTACCGCATAAAATTTGAAAAGCCTCCCAGAAAAAAGGGTATTCACTGGCTGTGTGTTTGAAGTAAATGATCTTCATTCTACACCTTTAACTATTATTTGACTTTATGTGTTCAGGTCTGCGAGCAGGTGATGAGATTCTGAAGCTAAACAGTAAGCCAGCGAGCGCATTGGAACTGGCAGACATGCAGGCAGCGTTCTCTTTGCCCTCTCTTACCCTCACTGTCAGCACGCTGCCCACTGCTGAGCCACACCAGCTGTGCCAGCATCCCCCCCGTCGATCAGACGGGGCACAGGATCTCCGCACTGACATCTTCTCACAGAGCCAAGGTAAACTCGGCACTGCTGGGGTTTTTCTTCTCCATTCATTTCCATATTTTCATTGTGTGTCGGACAAAGGAAAGTTGACAGTAAACAGCGCTAATGGTGTAGTCTAACCAAAAATGTGTATTCCTTATAGAGGAAGCGTTTTTTACTTAATTCTTATTGAAGACAGATAGAAGTTCCAATTTTGAAAAAAATATATGACTTGGGGATACACGATCGGTATCGGATGATAAATGGTCATTTTTAATGTTATCGGTATCAGTCGGTAATACAATTTAGGCCGATATATTATAGCCGATAAATCATTTCCTCTGGTTAAACTTCTTCAGCTGCATGCTGTTCAGTACTATCTTTCTGTCGTGATCATTCACTTACTGATATTAGCAAAACATTGTTGATGTAGGTGCAGTATGTAGATGCAGTATTTATGAATGATTAAATAGTAACTAAAGCATATTGCTTGAATCAGACTGCTGTCTGAACGCTTTCTGTCTTGAGACCTGTTAGACATATGGCTATTAAGAACATTTTTCTGGGTTGCTCTGGAAGAGCATCTATAATTTGTTTATGAAATAAAAAATACCAGACAAGTTTGAAGGTTAAAGAATCTTTAACTAATGCAAAGTAGACTTGGAACATGATTTTCAGGGGAAAAAGAACTAATGGTTACCTTGTTTTCTGCAGTCAATGTTTTCCAATAAAATTACTTGTTTGCCTTTTGTTTCAGTCTTAAGGAATTTTATATCAATATTTAGATCGTGTAAATCGGTTATCGGCTTCCAATGTTAATTGTTTTACTTCTTCCAAAATGTACATATCGGTGCATCCCTAATGTTAATAATTCAAATGTGATATTATTTATGCTAGTTGCTTGAGGGACGTTCTCTTTCTACAGAGCTTCTCATTGGACAAATATAAATTTTGTGCGACATGAGTCATCATATTTTCTCTATGTATTTTCCGTGTTTATTCAACGTTTAAAAGTACACACGCATACAGATGACGTCAAAGCATGCATTTGCTAAAACCTACAACTTAACCTGCAACAAAAGTTTTATGCTGCCTTTATGTGCACCTGGGAAACTCATTTCTTCGAGTTGGGTATTTTTTTATCCCCACATATAACACGTTAAAGTTAGATACATATGACACAGAAGTAGCATAAACCGGCTATGAGCAAACAGAGCTGTGAAGAAAAAAAAATTCCTGTGGGATTTATGAATACTTAATGTACGTCGCATCAGTTTTATACACGTATTATGTGCGCAGACAGGTATCCCATTACAAAAGACATGGGAATCTTTGCCTTTTTGTTTAGGAAATGGGAAACGACACTGTGCTTTTTAAATGATTGAATACTGTGTTGTCAAAGTTTTCAAGCGCTTTTTAATACTTTTTATTAGTTAGATATTTGCAAAACCCAGATACAAACATAAAATAAAAATCACGAAATATGGAGATACAAGGTTTCAGAAGGACAATGACGATATGCTGTTCCATACATTGCCCATAAAAAGATTAAAATACAGCATGTTGGAAATGAACACCTTCATGACCATTTTTGTACCATTTGAGTTTCCCCGCTGTTAAACACAACTTCACTTGAGCTTTCATGTGCTCAGAACGTAAATACGATATTTCCGACTCCGCTTGAAGGGAGCACATCCTCATGTTCTTGTAGCTGATAATCTTTCTTACGGTCCTGTTGCTCACCCAGTCTCTATCCGCCTCCTTTGCTCCCTCTAGAGGACATCCTGGATGAAGGTGTTGGCTTGGTGCTGCACAGCCCGACTGACTCTGGAGAAGACCGGGTACATTTAGCATCCGAGAGCCCCGCTGACAGCCTGGAGGACGAAATAGATTCAGCACACAAGGTGAGAGACCACCTGCCATAAAGACTCATCAAAACAAGCTTTGCTTTAATTGCCAGCCATCTGTCTGGGGTTTGAATCACAGGGCATGTCACCTCACTTTCTAATCAGGGTCAGTGTGTCATTTTGAGACGCGTGATTACATTCCATCGCCTTCGACGCTGTTGTTGGCAATTGGCATTGTTTTGTACCGTGTAAATATAGGCTCTTTACTTTATGATGTGAAGGATATGGTGAGGGTCAGGGGTCGAGAGGAACGCGATGGCTGGTTAAGAGCTTCTCGTCATGGGATCTAAGTGACCTTTGATTTTTAAGAGGAGAGTTTGGAGACCGCAGCAGATGGGGAGACAGGTTGGTGTTGCCTTGCGGATCTTGCGGCACGCACACACACAGAGAAAGAGATGTTGAGATGATATTAGTGTGTTTGATTGAGGTCAAGGATATCGGAGTTGGATGTGTGACCCCTCATACAAGGATGCACACAATCTGTCAACACACGACCCCTTTATATTTCTTGCTGACGTCTAAAATATGATCCTGTTCATAATTAAAATACATTTTTTACTATACATGAAACAGTAGAAATCCCACAATAAGCATTTGAAACTGTAGTATGCAACTATATGGCACACTTGAGGGCATTGCATTGTGGGTACACACATTGCATACAATACAAGCATACCTATCATTTTGGCATTTTTTGCAGATAATTTGCATACTGCATGGAATATACTGCATGTATGGAGTGACCTATAGTTCATACTCAAGTAACAGTAGAAGTAATGTATTAATACGCATTTCCTAACATAGTCCGATTTTTCCATCTTTCGCTGTCCTGGCAGGATTATCCGGAACATCCAGACAGCTGTCACGCTTGTCACCTTCATTATTTTAAATAGCGCTCAAAACTAGTGTTCACTGGTTACTGAGTTCATCTGCAGAACACAGATCCCATAACCGACTCGTGCGCTCAAATCTAGAAATGTAGATTTTACCTGATGATTCTGTCATATTTGATCACATCGGCAATGGTTTTCCCAGAGTCACTCTCGGAATTGATTCATGTCTGCCACAACAGTGCATGTCATAATTTTCTGCTCTGGTTTTGTGTTTCTTGCAATAGTCTGTGTTCTTTCTATGGTCATTGACTTGATGTCTTGTCCTCCTTTGCCCTCTTGTTCTCTCTCTCTTTGTCTGTCACACCGAGGCTGCCAGCCGTCCACAGTCCCTCTACCCTGTTCTCCAACACCATCTGTTGGAGACACATTTAGTTCTAATAATTCACCCACAGCAATGGCATATCCCATCACCGTGTGTGTGTGTGTGTGTGTGTTTGTCTTTCTCACTTCCCTTTTGTCCCACCCGAGTGTCCCGTTACTCGCTGTGATAGTAAAGACGTGAGCTTTGTGCCGTGACTGGTATCAGGATGGTCACATGCACAGGTTCAAATGAACTTTTCGTTACATCTACCAAAAGCAAGTGAATTAAGAAAATGTAGAAATTATAAATATTTTGCGCTGGACATGATGCTGTATTTCAGATTATTTTTTATTCTTCTAAAGCTGCTTTGCAACAGCGTAACTGTGAAAAGCGCTTTACAAATGAATTTGAATTCAAATTGAATTAATATTTTTAATGATCTTGTAATTAGTTATTATAGTTTTCAGTTTTACTGTGGTTTTATTTCTATTTTGATTTTTGATTTTTAGTTGTCGTATTAATTTTAGCAGAATTGTTTTGCAGTTTTGCAATGTGCTTTTGTCATTATTTATTTTTATATTGCTATACAAGTTGTATATAAGTATAAAAGTTATATTGGCTTTCCTGTGGCTCAGTGGTTAGAGCAAGTCGCTAGCAACGCCTAGATTATGGGTTCGATCCCAGGGGATTGCACATTCTTAGAAACATATGTATAGTATAATGCAATGTTAGTCGCTTTGGATAAAAGCGTCTGCCAAATGCGTAAATGTAAGTTACATTTATTATTTCAGTTTTGGGTTTTATTTCATTTGAATAGTATTAGGCCCGGTTTCACAGACAAGGCTTACGGCTAGTTCCAGACTAAAATGAATGTGTGACCTGTCTTAACTGAATATAACTTGCCCAGAAATGTCTTTAAATATATATTTTCCATTGTTTTGTTTCGAGATGCACACCAGTAATGTTTTCTTCCAAGGCATTTTTATAAAAGCGACATAAATATCTAAATTCAACTAAGGCAGAATTAGTCCTGGCTTAAGCTAAACTGTGTCTATGAAACCGGGCCATAGTGTCTCAATTTAAGAGCGTATTTCTTGTTATTGCTATGGCAGCATTTCTAATTTTCTTTTAGTTGGTGCACAAATATATTTTTTAAATATCTTTAAAATATGTTTTAATATTTCTAATATATTTTGTTAAATATTAATAGTATTTATAAAATATTTAACACATAATCTCTAAGTATTTTGTTACTATTTAACGAAGTGGCTAATTCGTGTGTGTTTGGATGATCGTATTCGTATGTTTTAGTATGATTTGCTTTTACGCAAGTAACGTTAGGTTAAGGGGCGGAGTTAGGGGAGGGGCCTTAGCATTGCTTTTATCGAATAATAGTACGTTTTTATACAAATTACATTGTACAAATTCATCTAAATTATCAACCTCGTAAAAAAACGTATAAATTCCTGTGAGATCACAATGAAATGTAATGTAATACTGTAATGACATTGCCTGTAAAGGTTGTGGATTCAATTCCCAGAAATTACATATAGTTCAAATGTACAGTCAACATTGAATGCGCTGTAAGTCACCTTGGATAGAAGCGTCTGCCAAATGCTTAAAACACCCTACTGCTGATAAACTCCCTAATTCACACCAAAGCCCGTTTTTAATCCCATTGGCCATTTTGCAAGTGTTCATTTTGGACCCTTGTTGTATTCTTGATCGCATTGCGGCTGCTCTTTCTGAGGTGCCAGCTCAAGTCGATAGACTGTAATTCTGCCCTGCTGCTTCTTGTTGGACCACAAACCCTAAATCTCCCTTCTGTCTAGTCAGGGATCAGTCCATCAGTCATTAATGCGGCACGTAATTGAGCCTGAAACCTCCCTGATGGCTCCTAATTGCAGGAAAGCAATTTAATTGTTGAGAGAAATATGCCGGATTCAGGAAAGAAACCTGCGACTACATACAGTATTTATTTGTCTGGAATCGGTCATCGAGTGGAATCGAGTTTGTTTAGTTTCTTCACTGTAAAAAATGACGTCAGTAAGTCGTGGTAGCACGTTTTTTCATTTCTTCACATTTAAGAAACTTCCTCCCATAGCTCAATTGGTTGAGCATCGTTTTGGCAATGAAAATGTTATGGGTTCGATTCTCAAGGAACACACACATGCTGTAATGCACTGCGAGTCATTTTGGATAAAAGCTTCTGCCAAAAGCATAAACTTAAAAGCACCTCAGAAAGCTTTGTCTTGTACCGCAGAGACGTTTCTACAGTATGTGTGACAGGATGACAGGCGGAGAGAAGCTGATTCAGCTTGGCAATAATTGACGGGATTCATATTCTTGCCTTTTCTCTTCCTAGTTTAATCACACGGCCGGTTATCATTATTATCTCACGTCACTTCTGTTTTTCTTTGCACGCTTTGAGGCGGGCGAGAGAGATGGGGACATCTCCTTTAATTAGCTCCGCATTCTAATTGCTTGATTATGCACATCGATTTAAATCGCTTAACGCTGATAAATTATGGAGAGAGTCGCCGGAGGACACAGACAACCTAGAAGACAAAGGACAGTTGAGCTTCATTATTTTTCAGCTTCACGGCCTCATGGGGAATTCGAAACCCGAAAACTTCTTTACAGACTTATTTACAATGTACTGTAGGTTCGGTCGGCTGTGCAGCTCTGCCCTCAGGTCGTCACTCTTTAGAGAAATATAAATGCTCATGGATTTGGCTGTTAACTGTCTAAATATTGACTTTTCTCATCAGGCTTAGTGTGGTGTGCGTGTGGAAGGGTAAGGGAGGGGATTCTTTTATTCGCAGTTGGTTTCGAAGATGCACGCAATGTTCTTATGCGTGTTTCAACCTGCGTCCTGCGAAATCTGTAGAGAAACTTATAGATTTTGTCAGTCGTGAAGGCTCGTGTGTAAGGTGAGGTGGGTGACATTGGATAAACGAAGGCATTTTTAATCTTGAGTTCAAATATAAAAAGGCAAGCATCCCTACATTCGTTTGTTTTCTAAAGACTTAAGTTGAATGTAATAACTAGGCGTTCTTTGACACGCACCCTAAAGTTTTGATCGTGTTAGCCTAGCTTGCAATGGAAAAGTTCTCGAACCGTTTCACTTGATTGTCGTTTTGAAGTGTGATAAGGAGACGTTTCTTGCTGTCGGTGGAAGGAAACATCACTTCCTGTCTCCTATGAGACTGTGCATTGATAAGATGAGTCTAAGTGCCAATAAAAGCTGCCTTCGTGTGTATAGTAGATGGTGGTTTGCATAACTCGTGTCTAAGCTGAGCGATTTCTCTAATAGTACGAGCAGGTTGGGACTTGTGACCGTGAGTGTTGGGTGAATGAAGGGATGAAGGTATGTCATGTGGCTGTTTTTTCCATTTCTTTCTGTTGTCTTGCCTTTTAGATCTTTAATTTGTGCTTTCTGCTTTGCAGTTTATTTTTTCTAAAGCTGCTTAAAGGGACAGTGCACCCAAAAATGTACACTGCAAAAAATGACTTTCTTACTAAGTCTTTTTTTTCTTATTTTCCGGTAAAAATGTCTAAACATTCTTGAATCAAGAAGCATTTTCTTGATGAGCAAAATGACCTAAGAAAATAAGTCTTGTTTTTAGTAAAAAAATATGAAATTTCAGTGAATTTGTGAAAAATCTGCCAATGGGGTAAGAAAAATAATCTTGAGTTAAGGTTTACCTTTTTCTTAGTCACTCAATTCAAGATTATTTTTCTTACCCCATTCGCAGATTTTTTTTGCTTGTTTTAAGCACAAATTCACTGAAATTTCATATTTTTTTACTAAAAACAAGACTTATTTTCTTAGGTCAGTTTGCTCATCAAGAAAATGCTTCTTGAATCAAGAATGTTTAGACATTTTTACCGGAAAATAAGAAAAAAAGACTTTGTAAGAAAGTCATTTTTTGCAGTGTAAATTCTGTCATCATTTACTCACTCTAAAGTTGTTTCAAATATGTATACCTTGCTTTGTTCTGTTGAACACAAAAGAAGATATTTTGAAGAATGTGTGAAACCGTTGACTACCATTGTCAATACCATAGCCCCAGAACGAATGTTACAAACATTCTTCCAAATATCTTTCTTTGTATTCAGCAGTGCAACAAAATGTATACAAATTTGGAACAATTTGAGAGCGAGTAAATGATGACAGAATTTCCATTTTTGGGTGAACTGTTCCTTTAAACCTTTAAATGTACAGTGTAGTGTATTTACATTAGGGTATTGTAAGCTATTGAGGACCGCATCCTTTGTCTTTTTTGTGAGGCATGTTCAGTAGCAAAAGACAAAAAATGTCAAAAAAAGGGAAGAATCTGAAGGATAGGACATGTTGCAAGCCAAACTCTGTGCTTATTGCATCATAGCACCTGAGATCAACATGCCTGCGTATCAACCGCTGCACAACAGCTCAACAAAAAAAACACAACTGCCCTAGGTTGCTCATTTAAACATCAGTCAAACAAAGGCAAACACGGCGTGTTACAAGTCAGAATTTGTACACACCTGTCTTCTTTGTTCCTGGTATGTTGATGTTTAGACCAGAGAGAGCTGTGCTGTGTTACTCAGCTGTGCTAGAAGAGGGAATGGGTAATGATGACTGTGGCAGTTCACGCTTTTCCCCTCCCCATGTGTCCTCCTCATCCTGTTGCAGACAAGATTATTATTATTATTCTGCCTCTTTCTCTTTATCTCTCTCTCTCTCAATCTCTCTCTGTGTTTACTGTACCACCACAGCTGTCAGATCCCCATTCCATCCATCCGGCTAAAAACCAGCTCAGACAAGCACAGTCGTAGGGAGAAATTCTAGGAAAGGAGGGAGGCGGCTATGTGGATAGGGAAGCTATAGGATTGTATAAAGTTGACGCACTATGCTGGCTGGAGTTGTCGCTCTCACGGTTTGGTAGCGACACCCTTTTGTGTTTTCTTCTGCGTGAAGATAAGTTTAAGGTGGGGGTACTTCCTGTGTTTTTGTTGCGGATAGCCCTGCCGTGACATCGGTGACCTGTGCGAGGGCAGAATGTCTGTGCTGTGGAGACACAGGAGCTCCAAACGCTCCACAGAATCCATCTATGATATGCTGCAGTTGGTGAGCCTGTGTGTTTTTCTGTATAAGTGTGTGCCTGTGGAACTTCAATCGGTGTTATATAACCTCTCGTGAGCTCGGTTTTATAACATGAAGTATATTGTGTCGGATTTGCAGCTTTGTATCTTGCATACAGATGATGCGGTATACACATGCTATTAGTTTAACCTTTTAAAAGAATATGCCGTGTTAAGTACAGCTAAATCTTTATGATGCTATAGGAATTACCTAAATTGTCGAGTCGTAACTTATTTTCAGTCAGACTTATTGCACATCCACAGATATTGAATAAATGCATTTAACCCTAAATATTCCTTATGAGTAGAGAAGACGGAACACCTTGTTGCATTATCTGTTCATCTCTCTTCATTGGCTCCACGTCTCTTCAGGCTGTCCAGGATAATTAAGGCATGCTGGGATGTGCGGGCACTTTGTCGGTCCGTCACTGTGTGTTTATCATAGAGGAACTGGAAGCCCCATCTGTCCTCTGTCGTCCCTGTCTGTGTGAATCTGTTCCAGCTCTTCTTAAACATCACCCGGATATTACAGTAGTGCTGGCTTTAAACTTTATAAAGACTGAAGTGATTCTCCAACACGAGCTGTGATGTGTCGAGACAAGAATTCTGGATTGATATGTTGCTTTGGGCTGATTTAAAGGGATAGTTCACCCAAAAATGAAAATTCGGTCATCATTTACTCACCCTCATGTAATTTAATACCTGTAGAAATTACTTTGTTCTGATGAACACGGAGAAAGATATTTGGAAGAATGTTAGTAATTTTCAGTTCCGGGACATCAACTACCATAGGAAAACTTAAATGGCAGTCAAAGGTGCCCAGAACTGTTTGTTTTCCTAAATTCTTCAAAATATCTCATTTTGTGTTCAAAAGAACAAAAAAATACAATATTTTTTTAGGGCTGTCAAACGATTAATCGCATCCGGAATAAAAGTTTGTGTTTATATAATATATTTCTGTGTACTGTGGATATTAATTTTGTATTTATAAACACATGCACATACATGTATAAATATTTAGGAAATATGTATTTATTC
Source organism: Triplophysa rosa (assembly GCF_024868665.1). Lineage (NCBI taxonomy): Eukaryota > Metazoa > Chordata > Actinopteri > Cypriniformes > Nemacheilidae > Triplophysa > Triplophysa rosa. The sequence continues at coordinate 11,577,253 of NC_079911.1, read as the reverse complement.
ATAAAATTATGTATTTATTTATATTTAGCAATAATTAAAATTATTTATAAATGATTGTTTATTTTTTTTTTTCTATATGCATGTATTTGAATGTGCTTTTAAATACAAAATTATTATGTACTGTACACAGACAAATATTATGTAAACACAAACTTTTATTTTGGATGCGATTAATCGAGAACGTTTGACAGCCCTAATTTTTTTCCTACTATGGTGGTCAATGATGTTCCAGAACTGAAAATTGCTGACATTTTTCCAAATGTCTTTCACTGTGTTCATCGGAGCAAAGACATTTATACAGGTTTGAAACAACCTGAGGGTGAGTAAACGATGACAGAATTGTCATTTTTGAGTGAAGTATCCCTTTAAGATGGTGGATGTTAAATCCTTAAGTTTTTTCAGATTTCGAGAAACAAGGTGATAAGAGCTGTTGTGTGATGTATTTAGAGTTGTTGTGTTAAAAATAAGAAACAAAAATGCATTTGTATGCATGTGGGGAAAATGAAGAGTTGGGATGAAGAAATAATCTCAGTTATGGGGAGGAGTTGCTCATGGAAAACTTGTTGACACTCACTTTAATGGAAATTTTTCTAAGACAAAACGTTCAGTACTGAATAAATGTGAAGTCGTTTAGAGGACTGACATCTTAAAAGTTATTTATCTCACAGAAACATCTAATCACCCACGTGTTTTCATAAGACATGATGTGCCTTGTTTTGGGAGATCGGGCTCAGACTAGCCGTGCGTGCGAGTTCCTGATCGTTTTTATCCTTAAATGCTTCAAAGACATGTGTTGGAAGACTTTTTATTGCTGGTGAATACTTTTTAGAAGTATCAGTTTAATTTATTTAGTGTGTTTTACACTTTTGCTAGATTTATGTGCTAAAGTCAAAGTTGTATATTTTATGTTCTGTCTAAAATAAATCAAATACTATCTTGCCTACTATCGAAAACCTGTTTGTCTTCGCAGAGTACAGAGCAGATGACAACTTTCTGCCGTAACCTCCACAATATGAATTCTCCAGAGGGTCCCGTTTCCTGTTCTTCCTCTTCCTGCACATCTTCCTCATCTTCATCCTGCGTGCCTAGTCCCATCTCACCCATGCCTGTGCTCTTCACCCCCCGCCAGCTGTCTGACGCGGATAAACTGCGTAAGGTCATCAGTGAGCTGGTGGACACGGAGAAGACCTATGTCAAGGTCAGTATCTTTAGCCGTGTGTTTTCAAAGCAGAGTGTGCATTGGTATTTGTGTTATGTGTCTTTGATCAAACACTATATTTGATTAAACCTGTAGTCACTATATGCCTTTAGGGCTTTTTAACAACTAGCCTATTTCCAATATTATCCTATAACCTATATTATTGTAAAAAAGCATAGAATTATACAGGAGAATTAAAGAACATGGTGATTGCAACGCATGTGTATGGGAAAGCACATGTATTTGAAGTCACATTGGATAAGTGTTTGCAGAATATGTAAATGCTTTTTTGTACAAAAATGCGACTGTTGCATGAAAGTGTCCCCTAATTTAAAAGTGATCTGATAATTCAGAATTGTTAACTAAACCTAAATATGAATTTGACCGTCTCTCTGCAGGACCTGAACTTTTTAATAGAGCGTTACCTAAACCCCCTGCAGAAGGAGAGCTTCCTCCCACAAGATGAAGTGAGTTTAGATCGGTTTTAAATGTATCATTTTATAAAGTAAATGTTTAATGGCTTATCTCAATTAATGTAAATATATGTATGCACGTGGTTTTCAGAATCTGTGTATTCATACTTTGGTTGTGTGTACTTTCCTAGCTGGATGTGCTTTTTGGGAACTTGGTGGAGATGGCTGAATTTCAATTCGAGTTTCTCAAAACTCTGGAGGACGGTACCAGACTCATTCCAGATTTAGATCAACTGGAAAGAGTGGATCAGTTCAAGGTGCGGTTATATTATAAAACATGATAATCTGTTTATGTACTTCAAAATAAACCAAAAACATTTTCTGTATATTCTGTTTTAGATTAACCGTGTAACTGAATTGCACATTTTTGGTCTTTTCTACTTTACCAGAAAGTTCTGTTTTCTCTTGGCGGGTCCTTCCTGTACTATGCAGACCGTTTTAAGATCTACAGTGCGTTTTGTGCCAGCCACACAAAAGTCCCCAAGGTGCTCTTTAAAGGTAAAGCATCATGCCATCTGTAGAGACTCATTTACTGAAGCGTTAGCAGCATATTTAGAAAGTGCATGAGAGGCTTCAGTTGTTTGGCGTGTCTTAAAGACGTTATTTGTGTGCCATGTGTAGTGACCGGAAAGTTTGCCACCAGCTTCCAGTTTATTCAAAGCTAAAGGCATGCGTTTGCTTTCTCAAGTGCAAGTTATGTACCTCAAAGCATATTTGTTTCATTTGAGTACTATCTTCTACTGTAAAAATGCCATTTCTCAAGGCGGGTAGTTTATGTTGAGTGCATTATGAAAATTTGGAGCGGTTGGCCATGCATTAGTTCTTTGAGAAACTGTGGATCAGGTTTTAGGACCGTAAAATATGAGGTTGACATTCTCTCAGGTGAGAACGCTTAAGAGCTAATTTATTCAAAGCTAAAGGCCTTCCGGGGTTCACTCTTAAACTGTAGACCGTGGAATAAGTTTGTGTACTTTTTTATGCCATCTAATCATTTCTCCTCTTCGCTATTGGTGCAGCTAAAACCGATCCGGAGTTCAAGGCGTTCCTGGCTAAGAGGAATCCCAGGCAGCAGCATTCCTCCACGCTGGAGTCCTACCTGATCAAACCCATTCAGAGAGTCTTAAAATACCCACTGCTCCTCAGAGAACTTCACTCTCTCACTGACCCTGACAGCGAGGAACACTATCACCTGGATGGTAAATACAGAGCTTTTGAAAGTAATTCTGTGTTTGGCTTGTGGGTGGATTTTATACTGTGGTTCTTTTCAGTCCTATCCTGAGCTAGACAGGCAGGTTTCAGAATCAGTATTTAGAATCTGCAGTCTTTCTCTGGTGTGTTTAACGTTTTTTATGAGCAAAGTTGTAGACACTATGTGACCAACTGCAAACAAGCAACACAAAAAACTGGTTGAGCATTTGTGGGTTTACTTCCGAGGGAACATGCATCAAAATTCATGAATGTTAATGTTGAATAGTGTGCAAAATCCCAAATTCTTTATTATGTAAAATATAAATGGAAAAATCCTGTTTCAAAGAATCGACATTCAAAAAAAATCAAGACATTGGGACAAGACATTAGCCAGGTTTCCATTACACATTTGCGCAAAATTTAAGCGATGTTTTCTATATGTCGAATAAAACAATATCGCGGAATTATTGCGTTTCCATTAAATGATGTTATGCGATTAAAGTGTATTTTGATTCTACTCACGATAAGTCATTCTGGCCGTACTACTTCTTTGTACGTTTTGTGGCAGGTTGCAAACAAACTTTAGTGCATAGTGCCACCTACTGTGATGAAAGAGTGTAGAGAAATGTCTGTATTTCCTTACATATTTTCATATGACCTCACTGTTCCTAATAAATCTCCATACTGCACTCCCTCGTTTTCCTGCATTTGAGCCCAGTCTCATGAATTGCGTATATATAACACGCGTGTTGCATTATCGTGAAATACGTACGCCAAAGTTCGATTTTGCGTGCATAAATACGCCTATTTTTGCGTGCATATGATACGCCAATTTAGTGCGCGTGCATAATAACCGGCAATTTGTCTTATTAACCTGTCCCCTAACCCAAACCCTAAACCTAACCGTATTATTTTAATTATTTCAGTGTTTCCTCTTCATGTACGTTTCAAAATAGCTGCTCTCCACCGAGGTGCACGCAAACATTGGCGTATCATATGCACGCAAAATCGAACTTTGGCGTACGTATTTCACGATAATGCAACCGCGTGTTATTTATATGCAATTCATGAGACCGGGTTGGGCCATAATATAAGATATTACTTAATGTGAACTCCTTACATCCTTTCTTTCCAAATGTTCTGCCAAAACATACCGCGAATAGTCATGTGACTTTTTTATATGCCGCGTTACTTGTAAATACGACAAAACGTGTAAATATGCCTTTATCTTATTGCCTGAAAAAACACCTCATATGCGTGAGAACTTTTTTGCGATACATGGGAGATTTTGCACAATTGACGTGTTTCCATTGGGTGTATTTTCAATGCTCTATTTCAATTTGCGCATTTTGAAGCGTAATGGACACTTGGCTACTGGTGAAATATTGAAGATTTATTGAAAAAAAAATCTGTCAGGATACAAAGCTATTGAATTGCTGTTAAATTAAGTATACAAGTAAACCTATATTATATACACACCAGGAAATATAAAATGTAAACATGGAAATTGGCAATAAATTCTGCAATTTATTAAGCAAAATACAGTATTTAGATAAATCCAGTTCTAAATAGGTTTTGTTATTCTTTAGTCTTCAAATGCAGTAGGCTATATTGAGTCTTTTGTTTTTGTAGTTGCCATGAAAGCCATGAACAAAGTGGCCAGTCACATCAATGAGATGCAGAAGATCCACGAGGAGTATGGAGCTGTCTTTGACCAACTCATCAGTGAGCAGAGCTCTGAGAAAAAAGAGGTAAAAAGCTGCTAGTCTCATGTGGACAATGTGTGTCTCATGTACAACCTTGACCCCCCTCCTCTTTCTTCTGCGGAACACAAAAGATCTACGTATTCTGAAGAAATGGAACAAAACAACACTGGTCCCCATTGACTTCCATTGCACAGACACAAAACCATTGAGACATTTCTCAAAATATCTTCTTTTGTGTTCCAAAGAGAACAGTCATACAGGTTTCAAATGGCTTCAATGTGAATAATGACAAACATTTTATTTTTTGGTGAACCGTCCCTTTAAACTTACATTACAAACTTACTGTAACAAAAGCAGTTTGTCTCCATGTTCATTGTTGTTGCCATCATCAAACATCACATGCACATTATGTATTCTCGCATCCCAGGTCGCTGATCTGTCAATGGGTGACCTCCTGCTGCATGACACGGTGGTCTGGATGAACCCACCCTCTGCTCTGATGAAAGGGAAGAGAGACCCAGAGCTGGCTGCCTTTGGTAAGTGTTTGTGAACCACTACTTCCAAAAATAGCCTCCTGTTCTCTTATTCATTTCTCTACTCTGGGCAGTTGTGTGTTTGGGCACAATGTTACTGAAGGAAGGACCTTGTCGAATGGCTCTTAAGGCATTAAACATGCATCCATGCATTCAGGCTTTTTTCTCTCTGACATTTTAAAAGAAGGAATCTTTCAAACTGTTTTAAAATGGGTCAGTCTGACAGTGATGGATGTTTCTGCGAGGTCACGATTTTTTTACGTGGATTGTTTTGAAAAGAGCCCTAAGCTTCTGCGTTGTGAATGTTCAGAGTTGCACGCCGAGTCTTGTATTAATATTTTATTCTCTTTTCTCATCTCCCTGCAGTTTTCAAGACGGCGGTTGTTTTTGTGTATAAGGACTGCTCCAAGCACAAGAAAAAAATCGTAAGTGCTTCTCGCTTTCTTCATTATTCAGTAACAGAGATATGACAGACCTGTAGGACTGCAGAGGTAGTTTAAGTGCTAACGCTTTTAAGAAATGCTGGGTTTTTATTGAAGTGCACACTAGCAAGTGTGAAACGGAGTTGCCCTGCTATTAGGGCAGTTACTCATAGGTCACAGAGTTTTGTTTGCCACGTGAACCAAGCAGAGATCTTTCACCTGATTATTGCATCTTATAGTCTTTTGTTATACATTAAACTACAGCGTGGTTAGAGAGAATATTCCGGCAATCCATTGTGGTAGAACCTTTTTCTTTTTTCAGATTGTTGACATTTTTGTGAATTGGTTGGTTGCATAAATTATAGATGTATATTTGGTATATCGCTTTATTCAAATTCGATTTTTTTTCTCAGGGTGGATCTCACAGAGCGTCAGTCCTGGATGAGAGAGACCCATTCCGTTTTAGACACATGATCTCTACTGATGCTCTCCAAGTTCGCAACCTCCCGAGTAAGGATCGTTTTTGTTTCTTTGGTGATTTTATCACTTCATCTAATAAAGATGTCACATTAGAAGCTATATTTGTGTACAAATCGTGTACAAAACATTACAGCTTGGTCCTGGATCATTTTTATATGGTCAAACTGGGATTTTTGCTATTTCCTAAAGACGACAGGGTTGTGTGTCTTTCTTGAAGGCCATTAGCCTTGTTCTGAGCTTGTGGGATTTGCTCCAAAGTTGCCTTACAAACTTCTTTTGGGTTTCCCGTAGTCCCACATATCTCCACTAGTATACGTGGTTAACCTGATGTTTCTTTTCCTCAGATTCAGACGGCTCCGCAATGTGTGAGATCGTTCATGTGAGGTCAGAATCTGAAGGGAGACCCGAGAGGACCTTCCATATCTGCTGCAGGTGAGCTGACGTCCACAACTTCTCAGAGCTAATGACTGACCTTGTTTCAAACATATACACATTTTCTGAGTGTTGGACACAAAGAAAGATATTTGGAAGAATGTTTGTAACCAAACAGTTCTGGGGCACTATTGACTACCATAGTAGAAAGAAAAACTACTATGGTAGTCAATGGTGCCTTAGAACCGATTGGTTTCCCACATTCTTCAAAATATATATTTTTTGCTTTTAACAGAACAATGAAATTTAAATTGCTTTGGAACACCTTCAGGGTGAATAAATGATGACAGAATTTTTCTTTTTGGGTGAACTATCCCTAGAAGTCCCATAAGGCTGAGTTGAGTGTTTTTGCACAAAATTGGATACAAAAATTAAAGTACTCCCACACACAGCCTTTATCCATAATGATACATGTATAAGCAACTATATCATCCCTTCTTGCAATTATCTTTCGCGTTATATAACAAATCAAGAAGTACATTATATATTTCACATCACTTGCATCAGTTGAAGATCCGAATATGCCTTTTTTCAGCTCTCCAGAGAGTAAAAAAGACTTCCTGAAGACGGTTCATTCCATCTTGAGGGTCAAACAGCGCAGGCAGTTAATGCAGACCGAGAGTTTACCTCCAAATCAGCAGTATATTCCCTTCGGAGGGCAGCGGCTTTCTGCGCTAAAAGGCTCACAACCCATCATGAACAGAGCGGGTAGGTTAAGATCTCTGACGCACACTGAGAATTGGTTTCTTCTCCTTTCCTGTGTCCCTACAAGCCCTCATATCTCACTTAAAATGATTAATGTCGCCGTTTTCTCCACATACTTCCATGAGGAAGACTAATAAAGCTAATTCTATACTTGTATCTGCTTCTCCACAGTTTCGGCCCCATCTCGAACCCTCGGGCGACGAAAGATGATTCATAACCGTTTCACCATAGACACTGATGTGATTTTCAACGATGCCTCGTACCGAGACCTGTCACCCGTTACGCCGACAGACTCCCCGCCATCCAAGATGTCCTCATCGGCCCAGCAGCCAATGGGAGACACGGACCGGTGGGTGGAGGATCAGTTCGACCTGCAGATCTACGAAAACCAGGACGACGTCAAGGAGACGGACATCCTCAGCGACGATGACGAGTACTGCAAATCCGTCCGGGGCCCGTCTTCCGAACCGAGCCTGGAGGAGTCTTTAGAAGCCCTTAGCGTGGAGGGAGATGAAGAGAAGCAAGAAGACAAGGGACTCGACGGGATCCCGGAGGACAAGTCGTCTCCGAGATCTCACGCCCCTCTGAAGCTGACCCTTCTGAGAAAGCAGTGTGCGGTGGAGAGCGTCGCTTCAGAGAGGGATTGTGAGGTCGTTTGGGTTCGCAGGGACGATTTTAGCAACGGCTGCAACAGCGACATCTTCTGAGCGGAAAGGGGATGCTTTATAGACTCTTATGAGCTCACCAGAAACAGATACCTACGGAGTCCATGCCTTTGTGGACGTGATGCACCGACAATCCTGCTGAAAGAAACAACTTTGAATTTGTGTACATTTGTTTCAAGACACTTTAATTGAGTCCAGACATCACAAGAACATTCAGAAGCCGACTGTACAGCCAATGTATTAATAGAGGCTTTATACTGATGCCTGACTTGCACGTGCAGACCACAGGCAGCTACACTTTTGTTTTGTTCACTTTTCATTTAAATGTAAAAACGTGCTTCGTGTTCCCTCCACACTTTTATTATTCAGGGATTTGTGACTAACGCTTAAAAATAATCTCGCTATGTATTTGTAATGGCTACGCACAAGTGATTTATCCAGCACCTCTTTTTATTTAGCGTTACATTCCCTGTAAGTCACAACAGTTCATCTCTAGTTGTTTAATGCCACCCCTGTTACAAACTTAAGAGTTTCTTGCTTATGCTGTCTTTGTTCGTTTTTGATTTTAGGTCACAGGAAACCAGTATTAAAGAATGCTGTTTACAAATGCGTAAGAATACAGATGTGCTTTCATTTTAAATAAGAACTGCAATCATGTTATTTGGTACTAAAACGTCCCACAGGCCTCATGGCATTTAAATGCGAAAGGCATTACAAAGCGAACACCCATACAAACTGATAATGTAGCAGATTTGTTCTTTTCGTACTAAATTTGTTTTAACAAGATTATGAATTTTTAGGAGTTTGAATCTTTTTGACGTTTTGTACATTTGGTAAAGATAATGATGGCCATGACCATATATTTTCAACACGAGAGAGGCCCTTCCACTTTTGAAAAACAATCATTTATACTTCAGCCAGCAAACCCGTTTCATCTGTTCGAGTAACATGTGTTGTATTTAAGACAGGAATTGAAAGACGTCTCCTTTTTCACCCTCTGCCTTTTTGAAACCGTGTATGTTCATACTGTGGAAATAATTCTTAACCTTAAATAAAATTTTCCTAATTTATATTTGCAGTTTTACCTGAATAACTTTGTGTGGTCTGTTTTGTGAGCACGACACACGTTGTGGTTTTTAAATAGTTTTGTGTGACTCAACACATTGGTTTGTTTTGCAACACAGATGTGTTTAGCAGGTACAGCTTGAAAGTGTCCCTGCTTTATCACGAGTGACCAGAGGTGGCAGTGTTGCACCATCAACTGTGATGACGAAATGTTGCAATTACATTTTAATTGGACATAACAGGCAGTCTAAAATGTCTCTTTGCATTTATCCACTTGCAGAAGTGATACAGATGAGTCATTTCTCAGAAACAGGGACAGTGTTTTTTTAATCTCCTGTGGGTTATTTTTGTACTCTGGTTTTAAATGAGGCAATATTATGTTCAAGCACACCGTTTTATAGTTCTGAGATCCTGTTAGAAAGTTCCTGCTCTTGGTACATTAATACGTCAGAAACGGTTTGAATCAATTGCTGTTGTAATCCTAGTGGAACTTGTTTCATTTTTCTTCATCTGCGGATGTCTTCGTGAGAAATGTATAGAGCTATGCATGCAATTACGCGGAAACCATTCAAGCACAATGGAAAGAAATACAGCCACGGAAAAAATTAAAAGACCATTTCAAAAGTATTTTCAGTTTTTCTGAAATATAGGTATATGTTTAGGTAAATAATCATTTTTGTTTCATTCTGTGAACTACAAACAATATTTTTTCCCAAATTTCAAATAAAAATATTGTTTCTATTTGCAGATATTTGCAGAAAATGAAAACTTGAGAAACGGGTCCAAAGAACAGAAAAGATGCTCTGTATTTTTTCAGACCACAAATACGGCAAAGAAAACAAGTTCTCATCACTTTTAAGCAATAGAACAGTAACATTTGTACATGTTTTTAGAAAAAGTTGCAAAATTATTTTTTATGTGATAACCTGGATTTTTATCACAGTTTCATGTGTCTTGTCGTGCTGTCGGTCTTTCACATTGCTGTTGGATGACTTTGTCACTCCTGAGGTTTGATTTTGTTGAAATTCAACAGACACTGGACTGGAATGACCACAATACATCTAGAAATGCTGATTAAATGAAATATGGTCTCTTATTTTTTCCCACAGCTGTACATTCGAGAGGTTCATTGTCTCACCTGATCCTAAATTTGTATGATGGGGAGTGAATGAGTCCGTAATGACTCAGCTTCACGGCCCATAGGCCTTAGCTTTGGTGTACAAGAATGATTCAATCTCTACTTTGCAGAAACATTTACAATGCTGTGCACCACGAAGCCCATAAACGAAAAAACAAAATCATTGAAAAAAGGAATTTGGTAAATGGCACATTTGGAACAACGTGGGAGACGGTTCCCACATAGGCAGCGCAAGTGCTTTGCATATTATGTCTTCTATAATGATTTCTGTGGCTCTCCCAGATCTTTTGGCCCAGCTCTCAGTCATCACAGTGTCTTGGAGAAGTGCTGCTTACTGTCAAGTGTCTAAGGAATGTACAGAAAGAAGGTAAGAGGATTGAAATGCTATTTTCATAAGCTGATCTATTGAATATGACAGGTTCATGCTTCTTCATTTCTTCTCAAGATTACTAAGAGTTTTCACCGGCAGGTTGGAATTCCCAGTCATGCATTTGTCTTATTACGCATTCAGTTGTTTCAAATTGTTTCATGGCGGTGGGTTTGCCTTGTGGCTTAACGTGATTTATCCCAAGTACGTTTCTTGAATCAACGTCCCGGATGGCCCTGGAATAACATGCCTGCAAACAATTAAATCTAGGGGAAAGGATACGGATAAATAAAAGTCAACTAGTTATTGCATTGATTTTGAGCCTATATGGCAGGTTAAGGTTGTTTCATGCAAATGCTGCACTAAAGAAGTCTAGAAAAGGTGAGGATCCACGTGTTCTACTTAACTAAACAACTGTGGATAATCATGCATGATGGACTTCTTATGATTCAATTATTAATGTCTGTTATGAATTGTGCATAGTTTGATATATTACAATTCGGTTGTAATTTCTTGCAATCATAAAATGCAATTTATATTCATTTTGCCTACAGCTGCCTGCTGAATAGTCAATAGTAATTAATCATAAATCAGTCAATAGATGCACTCAGATGCGGATGTGGTAATACACACTGTGTGCTCTGGATCATGTGACCCATATACAGAATAAGTACTATGGACTAAATGTTCTTTCACTCATAATGCCATCAGGCAACTCATTAAAATGCAGTTTATTCAGATCCAGCTCACTACTTTCTAACTCACTTTAGTTCTGGCAGTCCATGCATGGATCAGTTCGCTTGCGGGCGTTCAGTGCACCCGCTCTGACAGTGCCAGGACTGGAGCAGTGTGTTTGCACCTGTTTGCTTCACTCACCACCCTTATCCCTGTGTCCTGGATAGCACTCGGCATCGTTCATGCTGATCGTGATCTGAGCTCCTGTCGGTTCCACATGGAGGAGGATCTGTTTGCATGGCTGGGTTGCTGCAGTGCTGTTCTGGCCCCAGTCACAGGGCATGATGGGAAACCAGCATCGATGAGACCTTCTTATGACACAGAAACATCGGTTTGGATGCACTGTTTAACTGTCTGTCAAGACTCACACACATGCATAAATGACTAGAGGATTGTAAAAAATGTATAAGGTGTTTGTTTTATGAAATAATTATCTTGGATATGTGTGTCACAATGCATGTGTAATTTAATTACCATCATGTTACCCAGCCTATTGTGTCTAATTTAGGCAAATAAATAACTATTTTGTGTTTCACTTGAGACTTCTCTTTACTTTAGGTGCTATTTGATGATTTGTCCAACAGGTGGCGTTCTCTTCCACAGTTTGCCGGCTTTACCATTCAGCGTTAGGACGTTCTGTTCTGTTGATGGATTGTACCGAATTGGTTCGTTCAGACGCTTCGTTTGAATCGGTTGTAAAACGATAAACATAAAAATTCCCAGAAGTCTTTGCATTCCATATTTCAGAAGCATCGCTGTTCACCGCGATGTAGCCTAGCGTAAAGCCTAAAAGGTTATCTTAAAAATATATTTGCTTATTTTTCCAACTTCCAAAAACAACATTATTTTAAAAAATGAGAAAACGTTTAATAATAATGTTCTAAAAAACAATGTAAGATAAATACTAATATTAGTTAACCTACTAGAATGATTTTGCTAACAAATGTTGTTATTCTGAAAACGAATCGCTTCGGCCGAGTCTTCAAAACTCGGTTCAATAGAACGATTCGTTCGGGAATCGGACATCACAAATCCGTTGTGGGTGTTTCGTGCACTCATATAACGTTACAGTAGCTTGACACCGAATACACAACTTTCTAACTTCCTGTGACAACATTCGTCTTACTTTACCTCATTCTGCATTAGTCAAAGGATATGGTTTTCATTCAGTGTATGGTCATTTATATTATATGTGGAACGCTATGGCGCTTTAAATGATGATTTATCACCGCAGGCTACACCAACAAAGTAAACGAGCATGCGAACTTGAGTGCAGTCTGCGTGCACTAAAGAAATAAAGAGCAGCAAGGCAAACAGTGGGCAGATTTTGTATTAATCCCGCGTCTGGATCATAGGGTAGTGGCAGTGGCACGCGCGCTCTGTACACATTTGAAACGGTGAGCGGAAGATATCAGCCGAAAATCTCACCTGGTACCCCGTGAACACAGCTTTACGTCGTGGATTTATATCGTGGAAGGTTTTATCGTTGCGCGCAATGGGAGAAGGATGGAAGTTAGTGAACTGCACGCGCTGTGGTTCCCTAAATCCGGTTTTATGACACGAAGTTTTTCGGGGGTTTACCTGTTGTGATTAACGTTACAGAGCCATGGAGAAGCGCAAAGGACTGTTGTTTTTTCTTTTTTACTTGATGTCAAAGTTTTACCTTAGTGACCAGCAAGTCATAAGAATCGGTAAGTAACTTAAATGTCATGACTTTTTCATTGTTTTCTTCGGTTAGCCTGGTTTATTCCGCCCACATTTATAAATGTATAATACAGGTTACAGCAATAATCTCATATTTGTTGCCAGTCACGTGCTGCTTCACCTACTTCTGAACATTGTTGGATTTTTGCTGTTTTTCATACATTTGTTTACCTGCTACGTTTTTGCTACCTCTAAATGCCGGTAATGTTAAGTTGCCACCTTCACATCCTGATAAAAACATTACCCAAACATTACATATCCCACAGTAGAACCCAATACATTACCAGTAGAGACCAACAGAGGCCATTATAGTTTCCATTAAATACCTTTTACATTATAACCTATTGTTTTGTTGCCTTAAGTTTATGGTTAAAGTTAATGCAACCTTGATCAAACCTTCAGAAGAGAATAAAGTGTAAAACTCAATTGTTCTGTATGCGAAAGATTTGACCTTCATCACGAATGTAAACAAACAATCACATTTTTCGAATTAAACTCATCTTCATCATGGGCGGCTGTGGTTGGGATCTGAGAGATTGTCATTGACTCTTCATCTGTGTGTTAGCGAGAGTCAGATCGGACAGAACTGATGATTGCTGCTGTTTGACTTTAGCATCACGGTAAATCCCCAAAGCAGTTTTAACAACATACATTAATCCTCTTTCCTACCCGAGACTTGATTTGATGTTCCTCTCCAAAAGACAAGCTTCAGTTGCGACAGATTGCTTCTGTGGGATTGATTGTATAACATCAACATTTGGAAATGCCTCATTCCTTTTTTCGAAATAAAACAAAAGACATTATTGATTGTATTTATGCAGCAAACTTCTTTTTATAATGTAGTAACTGTATGTTTAGCCAATGTTTATGAATGACCGAGTCAGAATCTTAACCTTAACCCAGTTGAGATGAGATGCTGTGGCATGACCAGTAGAAGCCTGTACAATCAAACCCACCCAGAAACATTGATGGACTGAAACAGATTTGTATGGAAATGTATTCTAAGCATTTTGCAGGCCTTTAAACCAGCAATAAGAAACATTCGGTGAAAGATGCTCTTTGTAAAAGAGAATCTAATGAAACTACTGAATTCAGTGGTTTACTCCACTGAGAATGATATTTTTGGTTCCTGTTATATGTAAATGTTTTTGTCTGCAACTGTGGCTTAGTTGATCAGAAGGCATTTAATAATGAATGTCTTCTGGTGTTTCTTGTAAATTGAAATGTTTTCTTGCGAATTTACTTCATGCCCTGGATGTGTATATGTGTATTGAGCAGAATGAAGGAGTGCTTTATCCCCGAGTTGTAACCTCCTGACTGCCCTATCAATTCCATTTCCTGAAGGGACCTGCTTAGAACACAGCATATGTGGAGCTTTTCTATTTTTCTAAAGACATTTGTCAAGGTTTATCAGATGTTGTAGGTTTACAGATGTCCCGTCCTCTTGGATACACAGTGATCTGTCTTTCAAATGGATGTGCAGTGCAGCAATAAATCATTTTATTAGATAAACAGGCCGCCTCACACATGCACGTAAACTTGGATGTTGCGTGTCTGCGTCTAAAGAGCCTGGAGACGCAGGCGGCCTTCGTCCCTACTGCGCTCTCATACAGGTGAATCCATCTGTCACTCCAATTTGTAAATGCCATCTAAAGTCTCAAGTTTGCTTTAACAAAGCATCATCTAAAATGTTAAATATTTAGATTATTAATATTAAGGAATATATCTGTTTATAAAGATTAGCGGTTTAATTTTTCACAAATTCTCAAGGCAAGCACAGTACTTAAAGGAATAGCTCACCCAAAAAATATATTCTCTCAGTTTACGCACCCTCGTGCCATTCCAGATGTACATAACTGTCTTAGGTTTCAACAAAAATGTTTTTTTTTGTATACATCTCCTAAAGGGGTCATATGGCATATGCATGTATTAGTAGGCATGTAAAATTGCAAAAATTAAATTGTCATGCATTCCAAGATGCATGAAAAAGATGCATTCTATCTAAAAGCGAATGCTCACCCAGACCTGCCTGAAAACGCCTCGTGTAACCACACCCCCACAAATCTACCTCAGTTCGGGGTATGATTTGAATAAGACCGCTGTAAAAAATCGGCACGTTTCAGAGAGGCAGGGCAAAGAGGAGATACAAACATGCACGGTATGTGGAAAATACAGCGTTTTTGAACCTTAAATCGTGTAGACACATTGCATTACATCTAAAACAAACCATAATATTCATTTTAGCCTTGTCATATGACCCATTTAAACTTGCTTTAAAAGGTTTCCACAGTGAAGCTGTATAAAAGAACCATTTTGGCCCCAAAGAACGATTTATTCAAAGGTGTGATTGATTGTGTTGAACCATTTCTTTCTTTCTTTTTTATAATACAAAGAACCCTTTTCTACTACAAAGGACAGAAAGTTTCTTTGGATGTTAAAGGATCTTTATGGAACGATTCAACCAAAAATGGCTTTTATATGGCATTGTGAAGCACCTTTATTTTAAGAGTGTAGGTCTCTGCTTTTTAATTTTAGTCTCTCCGCAAATCCAGCGCCTTGTTCACAAAGGAATCCATGGTGAAATGACGTGAAAACAAATGCTCACCCACGTGAGCAGGAACGTACTTAAAAATAATCTTCAACCACGCATTCCTAATATCAGAATCCGAAGGAAGCGACTGTGTTCTTCCACAACCAGGCGCTGCACAATGTTGCATGTTTGTTGCTTGGTCGCTCTAAATAAAAATAACAGTGAAAGAAGTCCTCACTTTTTCCACACATGACTCGAGAGCCCTTCGCTAAAGTGACAGGGTTGCCAGATCTTCACAGAAAAAATATGCAAATAAAGACAAAACAAAAATAAACCTTAAAATGCTAATTGTTTATACACTCACCTAAAGGATTATTAGGAACACCATACTAATACGGTGTTTGACCCCCTTTCGCCTTCAGAACTGCCTTAATTCTACGTGGCATTGATTCAACAAGGTGCTGAAAGCATTCTTTAGAAATGTTGGCCCATATTGATAGGATAGCATCTTGCAGTTGATGGAGATTTGTGGGATGCACATCCAGGGCACGAAGCTCCCGTTCCACCACATCCCAAAGATGTTCTATCGGGTTGAGATCTGGTGACTGTGGGGGCCATTCTAGTACAGTGAACTCATTGTCATGTTCAAGAAACCAATTTGAAATGATTCGAGCTTTGTGACATGGTGCATTATCCTGCTGGAAGTAGCCATTAGAGGATGGGTACATGGTGGTCATAAAGGGATGGACATGGTCAGAAACAATGCTCAGGTAGGCCGTGGCATTTAAACGATGCCCAATTGGCACTAAGGGGCCTAAAGTGTGCCAAGAAAACATCCCCCACACCATTACACCACCACCACCAGCCTGCACAGTGGTAACAAGGCATGATGGATCCATGTTCTCATTCTGTTTACGCCAAATTCTGACTCTACCATTTGAATGTCTCAACAGAAATCGAGACTCATCAGACCAGGCAACATTTTTCCAGTCTTCAACTGTCCAATTTTGGTGAGCTCGTGCAAATTGTAGCCTCTTTTTCCTATTTGTAGTGGAGATGAGTGGTACCCGGTGGGGTCTTCTGCTGTTGTAGCCCATCTGCCTCAAGGTTGTGCGTGTTGTGGCTTCACAAATGCTTTGCTGCATACCTCGGTTGTAACGAGTGGTTATTTCAGTCAAAGTTGCTCTTCTATCAGCTTGAATCAGTCGGCCCATTCTCCTCTGACCTCTAGCATCAACAAGGCATTTTCGCCCACAGGACTGCCGCATACTGGATGTTTTTCCCTTTTCACACCATTCTTTGTAAACCCTAGAAATGGTTGTGCGTGAAAATCCCAGTAACTGAGCAGATTGTGAAATACTCAGACCGGCCCGTCTGGCACCAACAACCATGCCACGCTCAAAATTGCTTAAATCACCTTTCTTTCCCATTCTGACATTCAGTTTGGAGTTCAGGAGATTGTCTTGACCAGGACCACACCCCTAAATGCATTGAAGCAACTGCCATGTGATTGGTTGATTAGATAATTGCATTAATGAGAAATTGAACAGGTGTTCCTAATAATCCTTTAGGTGAGTGTATATTTTATAAGACCAAAAATTCTTAAAATCTGCAACAGACCATTTATTAAGACCTAACTGACGCACAAAAAGAATCTTTAGCCGAAAAATATGTCGCTATGGTTACCAGTTTGTCGATCATCACAAATGCGGGAGTGTGTACTATGTGTGGCTAAAGTCATTCGCGAACCAGTGGGCAGGGCTAGAGAAGTAGTCGTTGATATTTTTCTGTGGAGGCGGTGTTCAGCCTAGATACAGTATGTGCATTCCAGGACCTGGCGTTCACTGAGACTGGTGTCAATAACAGTTGTTATTTCAGTAACAAGGCGTTTTTAGTTCTGACACTTGCAGGATGTTCGCTTGAATACGATTCCCTCTTATATAACAAAAGCTCGGGTTAAAATTGTGGTTTTAATTCATGGCTCCTTTAAAGCTCTAAAAACATTCCTTCAGTATCATAAAAGTAATCCAGATTACTCATGTGGATTAGAAAGTATCTTCTGAAATCAAGGTTTAACATTTTTGGACCTCTACAGCTGCGGGAAAAATGAATGGACCATTTGATAATTATTTTCTGAATTCACTATTTATAGGTATGTTTAGGTAAATAGTTTCATTCTGTGAACTACTAACAATATTTCTCACAAATTTCAAATAATAATATTGTTTCTATTTGCATTTATTTGCAGAAAATGAAAACTGGAGAAAACGGTCAAAGTAAAAGATGCTCTGTATTTTTTCAGACCTCAAATACTGCAAAGAAAACAAGTTCATATTCACTTTTAAGCAATACAACAGTAATATTTGTACATGTATTTGGGGGGGGAGTAAACATATATGTTTTTATGTGATAACATAACAGTTTTCATGTGTCTTGTCATGCTATCAGTCTTTCACATTGCTGTTGGATGACTTTGTCACTCCTGAGGTTTGATTTTGTTGAAATTCAACAGACACTGGACTGGAATGACCACAATACATCTAGAAATACTGATTAAATGAACATTTAGAATGGTCTCTTAATTGTTTACCATGGCTGTATATGTACTGTATATAAAGTGACATCTGGGATGCAAAACGTGTTTACTTGTCTACAGGTGTCGGAAATCATAAATGTGTCCTGGAGTGCCTGTTGACGCCCTTCATCATATTGACACTAATCATTTGACCGCATGACTGTAATTTGGTTAGTGTTGGGCTTCGGTCCAGCTGTGATGAGCAGGACATCGCCACGCATTTGCTGTTCATCTCCATCTCCATAAATCTCATAATTATGGTCCACTGTCCAGTTCTGCATGAATTACCGTCTGTAAAATCTTACAGAAATGTTTTTATAAATTTAAAGCCACATCAGCTCATTCCTGCGTGCAGGTTTAAAATAATTCACTCAGGAAGTTTTGCACTGTTAAGCGAAAGGGAATGTGCAGTGCTGGTATTACACACATCATGTGGGGAAAATGAATCGTTTAGATTTGGATCCTCGTGGCCTCAGATGTATGTTCAGGACTGTGAAATGCCGCTGCACTTTGACCGTCAGCAGAATTTCTCAAACTCTGTATGGATATGGTGAATTAGAAACATCACGACCTGGTTTTCAAGCCTCAGAGCTTTTTTTTTTTAACAGTCTACATGTGTGCAAAATATACATTGATTTACAGATTCCTGATGCTGTAGTAAACGTGATCAAGTTGTCAAAAGAAAAAGATTGAGATTGAAATTGTTTTCTTGAAATCGTGACAAATTCATTCAAGCATTTAAGTGTTTCCCGTAAAACATTTACATATATGCATTTGACTGCCGCTTTTATCTTAAATCATAATTCTCATAATAAATTCAAGTTTTATGTTTTATCTGTATGTGTATTCCCTGGAATTGAATCCCAGACCTTGATGTTGCAAGCACCATGCACAGGGTACAGGAGCACTAAAAAGAAAATGAAAACTCACTCTCTCTCACTCTTTCTATGTGGTAAAAAGAGCATTGGTATGCATGCCGGCTTCTCATCCCCTTTGTTGTTTTCTTGTGTTTGTCAGAAGGGATGTGTTTGAACAAGATTTCATGAATTTGAATGAGAGAGAAGGTTTTTTGGATGATTTGGCCTGTGTGTTTGCAGAAAGCATTGCGATGTCTTTATGAGGAGTGTGTGGCATTCGGCATAGACGGGGACATAGAAACAAAGAGATGGTGTCCGAGATGTCCTGAGTATTCAGCAGTGACATTGCTGCATGTTTGTGCCTGTCTTTGTACGCGTGCATGCTTTGGTTTGTCACTGTCGCCATGCACATCAGAAAAGGTTCTAGACTTGTGACTTTGGTTATTAATCGTGTGTCTGGAGGATGTGCATATTGAAATTGTGTCCTGAATGTTTATGATGGAAAGGGTTTCATAAACTGAACTACGAAAAAGCAATTTATCTGTAACTCGCTGTGATTGATCGTATTTGTCTCAACCAAATTTGAAGAATTACATTGAGTGCAAGTGGAAACACATAATCAACATTAAATATTGATTTTAATCATTCAAGAGTACATTAAATTAATCATCGGATCCATGTTATGTTTGATGAATATTTGTTTTCATAAACTGTTAAAGTCGGTTCTTTTGGCAAAAAGATAAAAAATGAATGCTTCGTAAAAACGGATGCCATCAGTTTATTTTGAAGTTTTATTCCTGCATGGATCATTGAGTTAGATCTGATCGTTCTGTCAGGTCGGTTGATGATGTTGATGATGATGATGAAAAACTGTCAGATAAACTAAATCAGATTCTATCATCAAATGAGCATCTCCTGGAATGATCCAGACAATTTTCAGCAAGTACTTGACTGATGTCACAAAGTAAGGTCTTAACCTCAGCAAACATGATGCATGTACAGTAAACACCACAAGATGTGGTGTGATATTCACTTCCATATTCTGCCATGATCTAAAGTTAATTGAGCCGATTACTGGAGGGAAAAATGTAATATTGCTGACTTGCTTTTGTAGAGCTTAAATGGATATAATCTCCTCAACGCTTTTGAGATGTTAATTTTGGTAAAATGTCGAAAAGCTGAGAAATGTAGAATTTGACTGTAATTGCAAGCATGCTTCGCAGGGTATATATTACAGCTTTTAGCTAAAAAAGCCTCTTTTGTATTCTGTGGAAAGCCACCACGGTATGAATGAAAAGGCCAACACTTTTTTATCACTCAGTTCCTGAGGAAAGTATGAATGAACAAATGGGTGGGAAGGAGAGAGAAAGACTTTGTGAGCTGAAAAGCAAAAAGACATCCAGGGGCACAGTCTGGGAACGGAGACAATTACCGATAATTCAGCTAATTTACTTCAGTTTAAAAACTGCTCAACCTCTGCACCCTTACTGTCGCTGTGTACATAATTTTAATGCTAACAAAAACTAAAGCAAATATTTTGCTTTAACAAACTTTTTTGACACTTAAATAATCCTTCAAAATTATACAAAAACTTTGTGTTAAAAACATTGTAAAGACGCTGTTTTGTTTTCTACAATGTCTTGGCTCACAGACCCGCCAACACAGAGATCTCATTCGATGAGAAGTTGTGCACCTCATGAATATTAATATAATGAATTAAAAGGGACTGATTGTAGCCGATTAGAATCTAATTTCACAGGCATATCCAAAGAAAGCATACCGTCTGTTGCGGCACAGAAGTCATCAGAATAATGGCTGTGATTTGTAATTGATTGTGTCGTGCCACGTCCCATTTTCGCATTCAGTGTGGACAGACAAACTGTTTGTTGCTGGAATCTTATTGCACTGCATCTGTTTAGGACACAGTGTAATACAACATTACTATATATTAAAGGGATACTCCACCCAAAAATGAAAAATCTGTGGTGAATTACTCTCACTCAAGTTGTTCCAAACCTGTATACATTTCTTTGTTCGGTTGAACACAATGAAAGATTTTTGGAAGAATGTTAGCAACTAACACAAAAGAAGATATTTTTAGGAATTTGGGACCGTTCAGGGGCACCTTTGACAAGCATTTTAATTTTTTTAAAGTATCTTTTTTAAATACACAAGGAATTTTTATGTTTTAAAAAAATTAGGGCTGTCAATCGATTAAAATATTTAATCGCGATTAATCGCATGATTGTAATGAGTTAACTCGTGATTAATCGCAACTTAATTGCACATTTTTATCCGTTTTAAATGTTCCTTAAATTAATACTTTTCAAGTTTTTAATACTCTAATTAACATGGGCATGGACAAATATTGATGCTTTATGCAAATGTATATTGTTTATTATTAGTGAAACCATACTCAACATAGAGCATGAAGACTAGACATGTTTCAATGGTCATAGATGTTTTTCAAAGAACTTGTACATGTCTATTAAACACATGAAAAAAAAACTGGAAAAACACAGGTTCCCATTACTTTATTCTTTGCACTGAGCTATTTACTTACACAAGCATGTTTACATTTTTGCAACTGTGATAGCTCGGTGGAGGCTGTGTGCAATGCAAGGCATATGTTCGAAGGGAAGCTGCCTGGCCGCGGCAATCATGTTGCGTGCACTATCGGTGGTCAGTGGGCTAATTTTGAATTCAATATTCCACTGTCTGGCTACCTGCAGAAAGTGCTCAGCGCAAACGTCAGCATAGTGCCTCTCGTCTGTCTTCATGACGGTCAAAGCATACGACCGTAGTTTCCAGTGTGTGTCAAAATAATGAGCCGTGACCCCCAGGTAGCTATGGTTACTGAGGGAAGTCCACTAATCTCTGGTGAGCGCAACCGTGTTTGTCTGTCTTATCACCTCCTCGACTTTCGCTTTCTCCTCTTCGTAAGAGTCATCTTGCTTGTTATCTTGCTTGTAACAGTGGCTCTCGAAGGTAGTTCATATGTGTAATCGTTAGATGCGATGCAAATAATTTCAAGTAGACCCTCGTCCTCCACTACATTAACTGGCCTACATGCTGTAGCCACCCATTTAGCTATCGATGTGGTGAGTCTGTTGCTTGTGGAGTTGTCCATTCGTCTCTGCTGAAAACAATCTAGTGTGGTCTGCCGCGAGGAGGAGAGCTCTCTGCGTCAGTTGTATGCTTCGCCATCAAGTGATATTTTAAACTCGACGTGCTGCGGTGATAGCTTAATTCACATCGACAATAAATGCAGATCACTTTAGTCTTATCGACAGAACCATCAGACATCGTTTTATATATGAATTTTACGTTCAGAAGACCTATTCATTTCTCCATTTCTGTTTGCTGCTGCATCGTTTACTTTCTCAAACTACGGGCAAGGCCAAGGGTCAAACAGAAAATGCGCGCTGCGTTAATCGCACGTTAATAAAATTAGTGCCGTTAAAAGGAATTTGCGTTAACGTGTTATTAACGCGTTAATTTTGACAGCCCTAAAAAATATATATATATATAACACTTGGTTCCAATATTATTTAATATACTGCATTATTTTTTCTAGCCAATTTCTATATATTTTTGTTTCGTAAGGGTCCATTGCAATGGGTAAGGGTGCAATACAATGTTAACTGTTACTAGTCATGGTATATGTTTGTATATTTTGCAGTGTAACTCATTTAATGTTGTTGTTTACCAACTTTGATTGCCACTTGATCTTGTTTGCAATGTTATTTCTTGACGCAATATGGGCATTGCATTCCAATTATGACATGGGCCCTTGTATCCCTTAATTTGTGCCAGCCACTGGGTTGCCATGTTCCACAGTTTGAATCGCATGAGAATGTATTGTGGTGAAGGTGCCACCTCTAAAGAAATACTTCTGGATACCATCTGTGAAGTCGAGGTAGATTGTTTTATTATTATTTTCTGAAGAAACTCTTGCCTGTGCAAAGTTTGAAGGTTGGTGTTCCTGTAGCTGTAGCTCAATTGGTTGAGTTTACTGCTAGCAACACAGAGAAGTTTGGTCCAGCCTGATCTCACAGGATCAAATCGTATACAAATTCATCACTTTGAATCAAAGCGTGTTGTCTTGACAATAATTTGATAACAATCTATCGCGATAGAATTAATTTAGAAAACGGTGATATGCTTTTTAAACGCATTGATGCACATTGATGTTATACAGATCATCTGATTTTGTCTTGAAAACACGTTTTGTCGGAAAATAAAAACGAACAAGTTTAACAGTTCTCAATGTCAATTTCGAGGACAGAATGGCAAATTTCGTACTGTTTTTTTTATAGCTAAGAAACTGAAGCATACTGTATGAAAGACACTGAAACTAATTGCAAAAAATTACAAAACTGGAAATACAATCATACATACAATTTTTTAATAAATGTAAAGTTAATAAATGAAGATTATTAATTTAGATGAATATGTCAAAAGCAGGCTTTCAAGAAAAAAAGTGTCAAGTAATGGGAGGCCTGTGCCCCAGTAGAGCTTTGAAGATACACCCACGCTTTAAAGCACATTTTGAAGTTATGGAATTATGCTTTGAAGCAGGGGCAGAGTGGGACTTAAAAGTGGCCCTGGACTTCTTTACCAGGAGAAGCCCACAACACCATGCTGTCAACATAATAGACCAGCTTATTGATGCACAAATCATTCTATGACACCACAATTTCGAAACAAATGTTTCTAAGGACCTTCTAAAGACACATTGCAAAGCCAATAAAACAACAAACATTAAACCGTAGATGCCAGTGCAGTCCAAGCAACAAACAGACATCGGAATTACATAAAAGCCTGCCTAAACATGTCAGTGTAATGAAGGGTAATGTATTTGAACTGTTAGTAAATGACACTTTACTGACATGCAGGGTTCGCACGGTCATGAAAAACCTGGAAAAGTTATGAAATTTTAAAATCGAACTTTCCAGGTCTGAAAAAGTGTTGGAAAACGATTAAACCCAGAACGTTTTGGAAAAGTCATGGAAATTGTCCAAAGAATACCTGTAAAAAATAAAACAGTTTAATTGCTAATTTGAACTATAGCTAATTGGTAAATCAGGTGACCTTGCGAAGGGGCAAAGCGGAGGGAGTGCTCGCTGCGAGAGGGCCCTTGCTGCAGCCAGCAACGTAACGTAAACGTAAATGTCTCTGATAAATTGTGGATGTAAATTTAGACAATGCCATGAAAATGCCGATTTAATAATGCGTGGCTTCATTCAGATAAGTATAATGTATGGCTTGAAAGAGATCATGATCCAGGACGTGCATAATGTCGACTCTGCAAAAAATCGTTCGACATTTCGAACATGGGAGAGGCAGCGTTAAGTAGCCTCGCTAAAGGCGCGAAGCACCAGTCTCCTGTTGCGCACAAAGAAACTTTGAACCCCATCACCAGGTTTTTTACTCCAAGCAACGCCATGACACCCACTGCCAGCTGCGGTGCTTCACTTAAGTCCTCCATCAAACAAGGGACCATTTCGGATGCTGTGTCAAGAAACGAAGCCCTAACTGCAGAGGTATTGTGGGCACTGAAGGTGGCTAATTCTCACTACTCTTACAAGTCGTGTGAAGATATAAGGCAAGTTTTTCATGGTATGTTTCCCGACAGCAAGATAGCTGCCAGATTTGCATGCGGCGAACGTAAATGTTCGTATATTTGCACGTTTGGACTGGCTCCTTATTTTAAAAAACTAACTTTGTCAAACATATCGAAGCAAAGAGCGTATGTGATGTTATTCTACGAAAGCCTGACTCATTACTTCTAGATGAAACAGTTAGACATGCACGTCAGGCTGTGGGACGGAAGTGAGGTGAAGACCAAATACATTGGCTCAGAGTTTATGGGTCATTCAACAGCCCAACACATCGCAGAGACTTGCTTTCCGAGATCGGAATAAAAAAATCTCATTCAAATCTCAATGGATGGACAGAACGTCAATTGGAAAGTGTTCGAAATACTCCAGAAACAGGTGCAAGACAATGTGGGAAAGAAAATCGGTTCGTGCGGATTACACATACTGCACAGTGTGTTTAGAGATGGATGCAAAATCACCGGATGGGAGATTGAACATGGATTGTCTAGTCTGCATTGGCTGTTCCGCGATTTCCCCGTCCGTCGCGAAGATTTTATGACAGCGACTGGATGTAACACGCCCATGCTTAAGTTTTGCCAGCACCGCTGGGTTGAGAATGTCAACGTGTCAGAAAGAGCATCGCTGCTCTGGCCGCATGTCAAACACTATGTCGAGATGGTAGAAAGAGGGGAACTACCCAATCCAAAAGTGAAATCATTCGAGGAGGTTAAGACCCGAGTTGCTGATCCTCTCTTCACAGTGAAAGTGGGGATATTTAACAGTATTGCTAGAGAAATCATCCCCTTCCTCCCAACCCATGCTGCCTTTCCTCTCTGATGACCTGTACACACTGATTAAAGGTAAGGATAATTTTATTTAGTCTATTATTGTATAGTTTGCAGTATACAACACAATGAAATGTATTTCATAGCATTTTTTATATTTTCTCTAATGCCTAATCCAGAGCTAAATAGTGTAATAGGTTAATAAAGCAGCATAATACCAAGCTTTTCAACAGTTGTTGTCCAACAGATATTTAGTTAACTTTAATAGACACAATACAGCAGTTAACATGGCAGGAAAAGATTACATCTTATGAGGCATTGCGCAATTATTTTAAAATGACAAAAATTAATGCACATAATAAAATCAGTATACATCACTAGTTTGTATCACCTAAGCTATAAATATGTCGTCTTCACTGTGTTTTAGCTCCACTTATGCATTGTCAATTTGCATATTAAAAAATATGAAACTGAGGTATAAAATCTCTTCATTTTAATTGTTTGCAGGGATCATGGGGCGATTTCTGAAAGAAAAGCACCTGTGAGAGGCCACTTCCACACTGAAGCTCCTTCAGGTCCCTTTTGAGGACAGCAGTCATACTTGTTGATTCTAAACACGTAGAGAAAGCTGTGTGTGATGACATCCTTAGAGAGTCTGGGGAGTTTTGTGATTTGGCTGCTCTTCAGGCTAAATTCAGGGACTTTGACCCAAAAACAGATAGAGTGGACACATTGCTGTATGAGACACTGTATGTTTTGTCCCCATCAGACAATGGGGACCAAACCATCATTATCGAGAATGTGGGATGTGGTGAAGATTCTTCTTGTCTTGTCTCACGGGCAGGCCAGTGTAGAAAGAGGATTTTCCATTAACAAAGAACTGACAGTGGAAAATCAGAAGGAGAGATCTCTGGTGGCCCAAAGGCTCATTGTTGACCATGTCAGGTCTGTTGGAGGAATAGCAAAGGTAGAGATCACAAAAGATCTGCTGCAGGAGCCAGGCAGAAGTACCACTGCTAGCTGGATGAAGAAAAGAGAAAGAAAGAACAGCAAGCTGTTGACTTGAAGTGGAAGGCCCTAACAGATGAGCTAGATGATTTGAAAAAGAAGAGGGCTAGGTTAGAGGCTCATATCTGTGTGTGCTCTTGAGAAATCAGTGGATGAATATGTAGAGAAAGCAGAAGTTTCAAGCAATCTGACCTTCATTGCCAAATCCAACAGTTTCCGTCGAACTGCTAAGGACAAGAAAGCATCTCTTGAAAAGCAGATTGATGCACAAATGAAAAAATGAACTATTTGGGTGGTTACCTTGTTAAGGTTTAATTAGGTTAATTATAAATAGGACAGATATTTCGTTTAATATCATTTCATTTTTTATTCTTTATTATGTATACATGGAATTTTCTGGGTCATGAATTTTGCCTCGAAAGTAATGGAGAAGTCATGGAAATGTATTGGTAAAAATGTGTAAGAACCCTGGACATGTAACACGCCTGAGTCAAAGATTCAAGTTTTACCCTGTTTTAAAGGTGCAGTGAACTGGCCGTTTTTATTGTTTTATACTATTTTTTGGTGTCTACTTATGACGTTCCCGTGGTTTTTACATTCGAAAACATCAAAATCAATAAGTAATAGGCTATTTTCTACCCTGGTTTTGAGGCCGGCTGGAGAAACGCTCGGTTTTTAAGGGCGGCCGCATAGAAGACTTGGAAGTAAACGCCCACTGCTATGATTGGATAGCAGCTTGCGTAGTTGACTTAGTTGGAGCCTTCTGTGAATTTGGTTAGACACGTAACATTACGTAACTTGATTTTACTCAAATTTACGGACTTATTTCCCGGATGTGATGCAAGGCTTTGCGTATAGTTTGTATAGCCTATAGTTGTATGGTGTTTAGCGATATATGACCATACATGTCAGCATTTAAGACCCGTGAACCGGACAGAAGATCACCGCGATCACGGGTCTCAATTGTTATAGTTTTCATGATAAATAAACAAACGGTAGACTCCCGGCCAAAACGACCCAGCACCAGAAATAATATCAAGACACTTCAAAACAGCCTCCATTATTCGCAAATGGTGGATGAAACCTTGAAAAATGATATATGAGCCCACCAAATCACAGAGATGCCATTGCAATTATTACAAATGACTAGAGGTCCCCGGGTAATACTATCAGGGCATATCAAGTGATCTCTAACAAAGCAATAGTGACGCATAGTACAAATATGTTTTACTCACATAAGATTGCTGCGCCATTCCTATCGGATCCAATATTGACGGCACTGCACTGCTTTTTCATTTTAGTCTCTCCTCAAAGACTTGTTCAAGGAATTCGCGTTGAAATGAAGCGAACAAACGCTCAATGTTTTCCCCACGTGAGCTGGAACGTCTTTAAAAATGAACTTCAACTACGCATTCCTACTGTCTGAATCCGAAGGAAGGTTATGCAGCGACTGTGTTCTTCCACAACCAGGCACTGCACAATATTTTGCAATCTTTAACGGCATGATGCTTACACTCGCTCTATCTGGTTCCGTGCAGCTTACGTGTTCAGTACTGTCATGCACGAACCAGTGGGCGGGGCTAGAGAAGTAGGCGTTGATATTCTTCTGTGGAGGCGGTGTTCAACCTAGATAGGTGCATTCCAGGACCTGGCGTTCGCTGAGCCTCGTGTCAATAACAGTTGTTATTTCAGTAACAAGGGCGTTTTCAGGTCTGACACTTACAGGATGTTCGCTTGAATACGATTCCCTCTTATATAACAAAAGCTCGGGTTAAAATTGTGGTCCTAGTTCACTGCATCTTTAAGTCTAAGGGTGATAACTTGCTACTTATGAATAATTTCCTAGACAAGAGAATTTCATTGAACAAACCTCTGAAGGGATAAGAGAAACATACAAAATATGCAGAGCGGGGGGTCGCGAGGACCAGGATTAAGAACCGTTGCTATAAACTGTATGCTGTCGGTTATGTTTTGGGCATGTTAAGTCGAATGCACGTTAAACATTATTATGTGACAAACCACCTAAGTTTTCATTTAAAACAGCAGGATTCACAAAAGTTAAGTAGTTTGCATCTCTAAAATCTTACCGTTTATAATTTTTATTGTTAAACAGTTGGCATTATAATGTTTGACTTCCCATATCTCACTACTCCAGAGTCATCAAACTGAATTTGCACTTGGTTTCTGTTAGCACCCGCCTACCGAACTTCTGTCATACAGTCTTCTTCAATTGAATTGGCTGAAACGTCTGTCTTCTTCAGTTTGATTGGTTTAAGTTCTGCTTGGCCTCTGTAATTTGATTTGCTAGAATTCTCTAAACCCTGTTTGATTGGTCAACCTTTTGACATTGACGAGCACTGTTACCGCTGTGGCCAGGGCATAGAAATCACAAGTGAGCAAAAGAAAATATTATTATTATTTCTTTATATCCTTAAAGTGCCCACATTGAGCAGCGGCCCACCGGGAAAACTTCAGGTCCTCCATACGGCCAGTCCGCCACTGCTTTGAAGCACATTTAGAGAAGTTATTCTCTCTTTTATTGATAACATGATTGTAATATTTGATACTTACACAAGGTAACGTTAAGGGCACAGGCCACTGCAAAAAGATTTTATTCTTGTCATTGCACACTGCTGGCATCTAGAATGATTTTGATCAGCATTTTATGGTTAATTTCAGAGGGCTCTCTCAACTTATATCTTACATTTTGCTATTTGTAATATTGTTCATATCGTAATCGGAATTATATCGTATCGACCGAAATGAAGAAATGTATTTCAATACACATTTTGGCCATATCGTCCAGCCCTAGCGTGTGCTGAGTGGTGTAAATGTAGATGCTGTGGTGTTATGGGTGGTTGCCAGAGCTTTGCTAAAGAGTTCAGATTGATTTTTCATCATTGCTGTGAAGTTGCTAGGATTTAGTATTATAAATATTTTTATCTGCCATAGTCAAAATTGAAATATCTTTAAATATGAGCTATAATAAAACGTTAGCAAGCATATTTCATTAAAATACCCTTTAGCTAAGTCCATAAATTAATGTCATTCATTTGTAAAAGGATGCTGCTTAATTCACGTGCCTTCACCAGATGTTTATTGTAAGGGCAGAATGCATGTAATGACATAAACATCAAGATTCATTAAAGTTTTGGTCTCACGGGTAAACTGCAAAGGCTCTGGATCCCTTGGGTACCTTTTTCCAATGAATAGAAATAAAGCATTAAGCATGCTCAAGTAACCATTGTGGTGCCTATGAGAGATACACAACAAGTGTCTTACGTGCCACTCTGTCTGATTTTCTTACATTGTGTTACTAACTCTTGTAGATGACATTAAATCCCTGTTGTTCCGATGACTCTTAAAGTGCCAATTAAAGTGACGTTAAATTGACTTGGTGTTTCCGGGATAATGAAACATCAAAGAGGGATCGGTAAGACCTTAAACAGTCATAGTAAGTAAATAAACTTATATTAGTAAAAATGTAGACCAGGCACTTTTCAAAAAACTAACAGAGAGTTGTTTGCCATGAAAAAACTGTTATCAATGTTATGTCGGTGCAGCTGTCTCGTCTAGAAAAGCTTGCGGCTAGGTTCTCATCTCACCCCTCGATCGGAGCCAACCTGGCCATCTCTCTCTGTATAAAAGCAATCCGTTTTTCACAGACTAAATCTCTCCCTCTGTGGCGCGTTCAGTTCTCCCATCCACGAGGGACTATCTGAACATCAAGTGTGTTGCCCACAGCAACGCTGCACAGACTTTTTGGCTCTGAAGTTCTTCCCTTTCCAATCAGCTCTCAATAAACCAAAACAAACTCTGAAACCTGCTCTCACAGAGAATCGGCTCATTCGCGAGTCTCATCTCACGCATTAACATTTCCCGTTAAATTATTCTTATCTCCATTCAGTATTTTCATTGAAGAGCCAATCTGTCAGTTTTACTGGTGGAGGTTTGCCGTTTATTGGTGAATTAATGGCCTGTTATTTCCCACTTGCTGGCGGTCTATGAATAGAGCCCACTCTCAGGTGGATGTCTTCCAGACGGATCTTTCCTGTTCTTGATTGTATTTGCATGTTACGTCGCCCCCAAGGTTTGTAGCATTACAAGTAATAAGGTGACGGTGTGTTTAGTAACAGATGCTCATGCATAATTCGGTAGATAAACACTCACTTAGTCCAGAAGTCTATGCAACGTTGAGTTTTACGCACCCCGCTGTGTAAAAAAATCACTGCTTGACTGGCATATTGAAATGAAGTCTGATGTTTCATTATTGTGTGATGATTCGCATGTGATCGGTCTTTTTTGATCTCAGTGATTTGCGAGTGATTTTTATCTGCGGCTGCTAAATCCAGAGTAATTTTGTGTAATTGCGACAACAAGCTTCACTGCGAGGGGCCGGTGTTGTACCGAAATTCGACTCCCCGTGAGATTCACTGCTCCGGGGGTACGTGTGTTCACTACTCTCTGGATGGGTTAAATGCAGAGGTCACATTTCGTTGCCTTGTACCTTCGTACATGTGCAATGACAATAAATTGAATCTAAATCTAAAATCTAAAAAAAATATATATATATAAATTACGACTCCCCTACTTCTGATTGGTTCATTCACTTAGGATGCTGCTTTGTGATTGGTCCCTATCTCTAAATCCCGCGCCCACACCTAATCCTAACCCTAACCTTCGTAGGGGAAAACAGGGGAGTCGTAATCTCATGGGGAGTAGGATTTTGATACAACACCGGTTTAAAAATGGCACGTTAAAGGTCGAACGCAGCATTCGCCAATTAGACCGGTTTCTGGCTAAGCTGCTAAATCTGCATGATTTGCCATTTCATACTTTTTAAATGTTATGAGAATCACGGAATAACCCGATATAACCCGTTTAGCGCAGACATCACATACTTAGTACTGACATTTAGAGGGCGTCTCGCATAATGGCGGTGTAAATTATTCAAGAGCGCAAGTAAAGCAGCCGTTGTATTTCACTGCATGCGTTGCTCTGATCATGATTTAAATGAGACTTTTTGTGAATTATTGAGGGTATGCGTTCATAAAATAGTCATTGCTT
This sequence comes from Triplophysa rosa, assembly GCF_024868665.1. Taxonomy (NCBI): domain Eukaryota; kingdom Metazoa; phylum Chordata; class Actinopteri; order Cypriniformes; family Nemacheilidae; genus Triplophysa; species Triplophysa rosa. The sequence goes on along the minus strand of NC_079911.1, from coordinate 11,546,017 downwards.
TTGCAAGCTGTGTTTCTGTAGCTCAACCGGTACAGAAAAGCAATGGCAAGGTCTCGAGTCGGTTCGCGGAGAGTGCAGCAGTTGCTAATAAAAACTGCATGACTTAAGTGCACTGCATGCGTCTGCATAGCAAATGCATAAATGTAAATGTCTTCCTTATTCAATATGCGTTAGCTTTAGCATTAAACTGTTTCTATTTGTATTTACCATTATCTTGGCACTATTTCTTTAAATAATAGAAGCGGTTTGTTGTTATTAGTGGTTGTTAATGTGTTTTTACATGTAATGAGACGATCAATCAGGAATAAAGGACTTGTTGCTTACCTTTGTTTTGGTTGCAGGAGGCATCTTTGAGACGCGGGAGAATGAGCCTGTCAGTATGGATGAACTCGCCTTTAAATTTGCTGTTACTAGCATTAACCGAAACAGAACCTTGATGCCAAACACCACGTTGACCTACGACATCCAGAGAGTGAACCTCTTTGACAGTTTCGAGGCCTCGCGAAGAGGTACTAAACTTTGGAAACTTATAATTGTTTTAATTCAGTATTGAGTTGGTTATGTATAGGGATAGTTCCTGTCCTGTCATTTCAAACCTATATGACTTTCTGTCTTCTGCAGAACATAAAAGAAGATATTTTGAAGAATGTTGGTAATCAAAAACGACGGACCCATTCACTTCTATTGTATGGGCCAATGTAAGTCAATGGGTACCCCCGTTGTTTGGTCACCAACATTCTTTGTGTTCTGCAGAAGAAAGAAAGAGGTTTAAACAGGTTTCAAACGACAATAGGCTGAGTAAATGATGACAGAAGATTCGTTTTTGGTTGAACTATCCCTTTAAAAAGTCAAGGTAATTGAATTAAAATTTGCAGAAACTAACAAAGCCCTCAGTTTGCTTTCTTTCTATAGCTTTCTTTGTTCTATTCTTCTCTCCAAACTTTTCATTCTCTTTGCTTTTCTTTAACACAACCTGTCTCATGTCACTTCTTTTCCTTCCCCTGTCGGTTCTCTTTTCTTCTCTTTCTCTCAGTATGTGACCAGTTGGCCCTGGGGGTCGCGGCGGTCTTCGGGCCCGCTCATAGCTCCTCAGTCAGCGCCGTCCAATCCATTTGCAATGCCCTGGAGGTGCCACACATCCAGACCCGCTGGAAACACCCGTCTGTGGACAATAAAGACAATTTTTACATTAACCTCTACCCAGAGTACACCTCCATAAGCAGGGCTATTCTGGACATTGTCGTTTTCTACAAATGGAAGTCTGTTACCGTGGTGTATGAGGACAGCACAGGTGAGTGACTGAGAATTTTTTCAGAGGGATTTTTGAAGGGCATCTCAATGTGCTGAGGTTTGTTGAAAGCCTTTTTGAAGTGGGATCTTCACAACTTTACGCTTCACCTTGCCTTTAAATGTGACACTGCAGGCCACAGCATCGTACTGAAATCCTCATAAATTAAACAGTTTCGTATGTATTTGATCTCACTTTTTCGTGGAAAAAGTAACTGGTGTCCACACGTATTTGCATCCATTTGAAAGAAGCGGGAATCCTAACTGAATACAGAAAATGATCCCCTGTTGCGTTCTCCAAATGGATTAACATTGTGTGTCATTTGGAGGACATTTTATAAGAATTCAAGTTCCCTGTGGCTGTGTAGTTACGGTTGAGTTTTACATGGCACTGTTTCTTCAACCAAAAGGCAATTCTAGTTGTAATTTTCTCGCTGTGTGTTAATGTCAGCACTCTAGGAATCAAATCCATGACCTTGGTGTTGTTGCTACTCTACCATTTGATCTTAGCATTAATGTTGGCAGCATTGACTTTTCTTAGGCAGTTTGATTTATATTACTGCTTTGTTGCCTTTGGAATGAACATCAAGTTAATATCACACTTTGAATTTGACATATTTTGATTTCTTAGCCTCTGCTGAACCTAGAGGTTATGCTTATTCAAAGTCTGACTAAAATGGTAAAAGCAATGACTAAATATTGAACAATGTTTTTGATTTAAACACTTTCTGATCAGTTCAGGCACGTATTTCATGACTTTTTCATAGATGGTGTCAGATTATTCAGCAAATAAGAAAGATAAGAGATTAGGGACTGTTGTTACTGAGAAACAGGTTGTCAAGTAGAGTTTAGGGCATTCATGGGGTTACAAAAAGTAAAAAATAAATCCTAGCACGCATGATTCAGAGTTCTGGTTGTTGTGTTGCTTAAAGTCCTAGTGAAATAAAAAATTACAATGCCTATTTTTTCATGAAATATTGGGTCATATATGGGTCATTTTCTTTTTTAAATTCGTGTGCCCTCATAATCTTTAGTTAAAATCTGAAAATGCACTTCCTTCCTGTCATGACTATCCATCTTAAATGACATACGTTAGACGGCTTGGGCGGAGCATTCGTTAACTCCTCCCCTTCAACTGTAAGTCTGCTGCCAGTTCTATTTCAAAATGCAACGGCTGTTTTTATACATCCAATCAAATCGCAGAGAAAGATGAAAGCCACGGCCACTATTTTTCTCATTAGAAATTCCATTCACTCGGAAGTGCGTCAAAATACGGAAGTTAAACGATCGCAACTTCCGGTTCACGGGGACATTAAAGGCATAGTTCACCCAAAAATGAAAATTATTGCATCATTTATTCACCCTCATGCCGTTCAAAACCTATTGACTCTGTTCTGTGAAACACAAAAGAAGATATTTTGAGAAATGTCTTTGTAGTTGTGTGTCAATGGTTGCTAATGTTGTTTGTTATTTTCAGAACATCTTCTTTTGTGTTGTGCAGAAGAAAGAAACTCATGCAGGTTTGAAATGCCTATAGGTTGAGTAAATGATGAAAGATCTGGCCTACATCATGTCTTGATCCTATTCCAGCTTGCTCTCTCAACATATTCCTGCCGATTCTCTTTTACTAAAAAATGTGAGAAAGTTTGCCAGGAATTAATTTATGAAACTCTGTAATTGTTCACAGAAGGTATAATAAATGATAACATTAGGCCGGTACAAGGTAAAATTCTGCAGTTCATCAATACTTTTCAGTGATTCCACAATGAATTGCTTAACACGTCCAAACCTTTTATGCATTCAAAGAACTTACTTGCTTTCAACTTTGAAACTAATTTTGAATGTAAATCTAATGTAAGAAAACAAATACAAAGTACAAGAAAACACAACAACCACATGCAAAAAATCTGCCCCAAAATATATTCCTATTCAACATCCTTTAAATGAACCCAAAGTGTGCTGACAGTGTAGTCAAAATGTACTTCTAAAAAGATGAAAATTGCTTCAACAGAAACCATTTGTAACAAACAGACCAGCTTTGAAATGGTGAGTCACAAGCAGTGATTTGTATTGAAATCATTAGGAGAGCTCAGGGAACAGATGCCAAACCAAATTTACAGCAATATAAACGCTCCTAATATTACACATCACACCAGCTGAGTTGTGTGTACAATAGTCTAACAATGGTCTGACAGTAGTCTAATTTGTTTCGCAATACCGTGACCTGTTTACTGCAAAACAAATTATACACAACTCTGTGTTTATGTCCGTACAACTCGTACCTTCTTCTTGTTGTATAATCTTATTTATGATCCAATCTTGGCTTGGAGGTGTGTCATTATATGGACAAAACTAAATCAAAGCAAATAACTGTGTTGCCTGTAACTAAAGTGGGTTACACATCTCGTGTTATTGTGCTTCAAAGAAATTGTGTTTGGGTGATATTATTGGGCAATTATGCGAGACTTCAGGCTGGCCATACTGTTAGACAAATTATTTTTGTCATTTTACACTGGCTTATAAGAAATTCATGCCCCAGAATATTAGCCTTGGGATTCTTTGGTTTGATTGATCTTTTTAAACATGAAAAATATATGAACAGACATGTGTTTTTTATTTTGTTATCCAGTTTGGGTGCCCTTGAGTTCAAGTTGCAGTAGAGATGAATCGTTTCAGCTATTTTAAAGGGACAGTTGAAAATTCAAGACATGAAAAATCTGTCTTCATTTACTCACCCTCGAGTTGTTCAAAATCTGTATAAATTCCTTTGTTCTGATAAACACAATGAAAGATATTTGGAATAATGCTTATAACCAAACAGTTCTTGGGCACCATTGACTACTAGTAGGAAAAATTTCTTTATAAATGTCTTTGTTCTGTTGAACACAAAGGAAGATATTTTGAAGAATGTAGGAAAGCAAACAGTTCTGGGGCACCATTGTCGTTTTTCCTACTATGGTAGTCAATGGTTGCCAACAACTGTTTGGTTACAAGCATTCTTCCAAATATCTTTCATCTGAACAAAGAAACGTATACTGACTTGAAACTCATGGGTGAGAAAATCATCACAGAATTTTTATTTTTGCGTAAACTGTGCCATTAAGACACAATAGTATAAGTGACTTTAGGCTTGTTAGGTAGCTCATATCCACTAGCCATACTTGAATTACGTGTGTAATAAAAAAAGTATTTGGCCTACTGCTGTCTAACCAATTACTTCGTACCACAGTAGACCAGGTTGACTCTTCAGTAAAAGATAGCAAGCCCTGAAAACATCGTTGTGAATTGACAGGATAAACAACCGCCAATTTATTGTCCCGTAAACATCTGTCACCACACTGGGGAAATTAAAAGGTGCAATTACTGGAGCTAGTGATGGGTTTCACTTCTCTCACGTTGCGGCCCACCTTCGATCACTCTTTTGTGTTTGTCATTTAAAGGATTAATGCGCATGCAGGAACTGATCAAAGCTCCTGCGAAAAACAGCCTGAAGATCCGCATTCGCCAGCTGCCTCCGGGAGGAGGTGACTCTCGCCCCCTGCTGAAAGAGATGAAGAAGGAAAAGGAGTTTTACATCATCTTCGACTGCTCCTACCAAGTAGCTGCCGAACTTCTGAAACAGGTGGAGAGCGCAAGCGCCGTCCTTTTCAATAGTCGCCCGTTCTGAACTTTGGTTGAACTCGTAAGCTATAACAGATATGAATTGAAAATGGATCGGAAGTGCTTTAACATGCTGTGACCCAGCAGGCATTTCAGAGCCGTGCTTTAAAGCACAGAGATAATTTGTGGCACGCTTTGTTCGTCTCAAAATACTCCTGAAAGCGTCTTTTTTTAAACACAACCCGTCATTGGTTTTTTCCCCTTTCGGATTCATGCAGAAATGTTTTGTGTTTTTCCCCCGCAGCTGATGTCGATGGGTATGATGACTGAATACTATCACTTCTTCTTTACTACTTTGGTGAGTATGAAAAACGCCCCGCTGCTTACTTTTATTATAAAAGCATTTTTTCGTAGGATTGGGTGATGAGCAGGCAAATATCATTTTTTCGTGAATTGTCAAAGGCGAAGTATTATCACAATGGCCTTTTTAGGCTTAACCGCAAAGAAACCAGTTACATGATATAAAGAATCGCTGTTGTGCAAAGTGTACTTAGCTTTATAGGCAACTGAAATTAAAATCCAGTTTTGTAGTTTATGGTTATTGTCTTTCAGCTTTGAATGCAGTTATTGCATTGCAATAAGGTTGACTAAGGTAACTAAACACATTTGGGAAAACGGACAAAAAATTATGACTCATCTTACTTTGTTTAGTGGAAATATTTTTTATGCCTTTCAGGATTTGTTTGCTCTGGATCTCGAGCCGTACCGTTACAGTGGGGTCAACATGACGACCTTCCGTCTTCTGAATCTAGACGAGCCGTATGTGGCATCTGTGATCCAGAAGTGGTCCACTGAGCGTCACCTGGCGCCACCCAAACCTGACAGCGGATTGATGAGCGGCATAATGACTGTGAGGATAGAAAATAAGCGTTGAATTTCAAATACACTGTATGAAAAAAAAGTATTGGGACGTCCCCTTCTAATGAACAGGTTTGACTCAAGTCATTTCTGTGAGCACAAATCTTAATGATACAGCATATAATAATATTCTAGAGAATTGTGTGCCTCTTATTTTATTTCAGCAGTTTGGGCATGACTCTTTTCTATCCCATGACAATGCCCCGTGCACAAAGCAAGCTTCAAAAAGAAATGATTGATTCAGTCTAGTGTGGAAGAACTTGACTGGTCTGGCTAAAGCCCAGACCTGAACACCTTTGAGCCAAACACTCATCACCCAAACCCATCAATGACTTGTACACAGGGGTACAAAGGGTCTTTCCAAAACTGTTGCAACAAAGATGGGAACCAAATTTTTTAATATGGTATAGTATTAATATTTGTTTTGATTGAAATTACAATTGGCGTCCCATTACTTTTGTCCATAAATGCTAATTTGCATATAGATCTGAAATCAAATTAATCCCTAATTTCTTTCTTCAATTTCCTGTAAAAGTAAAATGATTGGGATTAATTCACATTTACTCACTAATCTACCAGTCCTCCAGAAGGCACTGTAGATACTGCCAGCACACTCAGTCTCATTAGACATGCATGGAGGGCTTAAAGCAGAAAGCAGATTTATTCAAATCTATTTTTACCATCCCGGTCACATATGAGCTCAAAAGAACACAATAACACTGAACATAAGGCGGTGGGTGGGAGTTTTACCTTATGGTATAAAAAGAAACAAAACTATGGTTCAGTATGTTATGAATCGTGAACAAACATTTTTTTTGCGTCCAGTAGGATACAAAATCTGATGCCACAAATGTATTAAAGGGATACTTCACCGAAAAATGAAAATTCTGTCATTAATTACTCGCCCTCTCACTATCATTGATTACCAGTAGGGAAAATTATCGTATCATTTTTTTTGTTCCGTTAAACACAAAAGAAGATATTTTGAGGAATTTAGGAAAGCAAACTGGGGTTCTGGGGCACTTTTGACTCTTACTATGGTAGTCAATATATTTCTTTGTGTTCAACCAAACATAGGAATTTATACAAGTTTGCAACAACTTGATGGTGAGTAATTCATGACAGAATTTTTATTTTTGGGTGAAGTAATCCCTGAAGTCTGATGATTATTAGAACACGTTTCATGTGTTGTGATGTTTGATCCCTGTTGTGCGTTCTTCTTCCTCCTCCAGACAGAAGCTGCGCTGATGTATGATGCGGTGTTCATGGTCACTGTGGCGTCCCAGCGGGCGACACAAATGACCGTGAGCTCCTTGCAGTGCCACAGACACAAACCCTGGAGGTACGGCCCGCGCTTCATGAACTTGTTTAAAGAGGTGAGAACAAGAACCAAAAAATGTGTCTTCATTGATTATCGTAAACTTGACACTCTGGTACGATGTCAGAATTCAACTTGAAAATGAATAGTTATTTTCACCTGAGTACGATTATGCATTGGACTCAAGTATCTTAAAGTAAACATTCTTATGTTTTAAAATTGACTGATGAGATCAAAAGACATTATTAAAACACATTTCTGATTTTCGTCTTTATGAAAAATACATTGACATTTATGAAACTGGCAGATTTTATCCAAAGCGACTTACATTACATTATACTATACATTTGTTTCTGAGTATGTAAAATAAATGTATAAATTAAAAATATGTATATTGCATAATTACATAGTTATTACATCAAAAAAATATTCTAATGTAATAAAAAATAAATTTGATTACATCAGAATATTCATGAAAAGTCACTTGAATGTTCTTAAACTTTTAAAAGCAATTTTTGTTTGTCAGATATGTCCTGAAGGTAGCATAAACACATGTTTACAACCAAAACTGTTTCTCAGAGCAACAAGGAGGCTGATGGTGGCTGCTGATATATCTTCATTTTGATGTTGTTGAGTCTCGAATGACCGTAGGATGCTCTCTCTGCTTCTGTGGTCAGAACAACCCCACTTCATGTCTGAGTGTTGGACGTGTGTCCATCCACTCTGAAAACTCAACGAATGATGGCTGTGATAGCACTAAAATAGCAGTCTAGGGGACCAAGCTCCTGCACTTTATTCTGAATGACCTCTTCACTACCATTTGAAGATGGGTTTTCAATTTCACGTTCTTAATGGCTCAGTCTGTCTGAGTGCATCTTCCTCATAGGTGTTAGAAATAGAACGGGCTTCATGGCTGGGTTTTAATGCTGAATTGTGCCACAGTGCATTAGAGAAGGGCCGGCATGGCTTGGCTCAGTCGTACAGTCGTCCATGTGACTTTATTGATGTCACTAAAATAGGTATTTTGAAGAATGTAGAAAAGCAAACATTTCTGGGGCACCATTGTTATTTTTCCTACTATATGGTAGTCAATGGTGGCCAAGAACTGTTTGGTTACAAGCATTTTTCCAAGTATCTTTCTCTGCATAAAGGAAGCACATCTGTAGTCATGATACGTGTGTAGGGGTTTTTTCACTACATTTATCCCTGCTTGGGGCCAAATTGAAGGGTGGAAGTGAAAATGAAGTATAATTATGATATTTTTGGCAGCAAAAATGTTTACGCTCCAATATGTTACGGTCGCCACCCACCGCTTCTCAAAACCAATAAGTGCTGTCATTATAGAATTATACGCAAAAGGAAACACGCAAAAGCTGTGATGTTCCAATAACACCTGCCTAGTCTTACTGAATCATGCACATTATTATCAAAATGTTTTAACTTGATCTATCTCTAAAACAAATTTCCTTTTTGGCTGATGTCACCTAGGTCGTATGGGCAGGATCAATCGTACCCACTCATAAGTGAGATAACACATGAGATCGCTGTTATGTATTAATATCTCAATTACTGTATTTCTGGTTGACATCAATAGGGTTAAACGAAGAGGATTAAAAGAATGGACGCTTTCATCTTCGCGCTTCCCAGATATTTCTCATGAGAGAAAGACGCTGAAATCGATCTTACAAATGTCTACATTATAAGTTTCAGAAGAGATCTCAACAGTGTCTCAAAGTCAGCTCAGATTTGCCATGTCTGCACTTAAATACATTTATATTTTAGCATGAAATTTTTGAAAAAGCAACCTCTGCAAAAACTGTTGTATGTAATGCTTCTTACTGCCTATTAATACTGGATGTCCCTGACAAATGACAGATTTGTAAGAAGTGCAAGCTTCTGTCGTCATGTTCACCATCCAGATGTTCCTTGGCATATGTTTTATATTTCTACTAAGACATTAGGATGCAAAGCATCCTCCTGTCTCCAGTGACGCCAACACAACTATCCTCGCCAGGTCATTACAGCTCACTAATATGGCTCTAATGGTCCATATCAAGGTGAGCATCAAGTCTCCGGGTGTTTCTTCACACAGTAGGCTGCAGTCACCTGAGCCCGAGGTGGTGACTTGTTGACGTCCATCTGCTGCCTCAACATTTCGAGAGTTGCTTTCAGAAACACTGCAACCTTGAAGTGCTGTTTTTTGTGACATCCCACCTGCTTATCAAAGGCAGTGGGAGTTTGAACAGGGCTATTACTCCTGCTTAGGTGTTTGGGCTGATTGAATTCTGGGATTGTCTGCTTTCACTCGTTTGAATTTTTGGTACAACAAAGCCAGACGAAATAGCTACTGGAATGACTGAATACCGGCTTGTTTGCTCTTGCTTTGGAGGACAATATACTTGAGCCAAAGCATTTTCTTTTAAAATATATGTTTTTGTTTTTTCTGTGCAAAAAAGAATCCGAATAAAATCCCAAAGGGAAATATTTATAGCTTTTTCTGAGCTCAAAAACATGCTTCAACTAGGGCTGCCAAAATTAACGACTAATAACGATTCATTGCTTTGCTATTTAAAGCTTTAAAAATAATGAACACAGTTTTTTTACACTCCGAAGTAGCTTTGCTAATGTCTTTATACTGCGTTTACGTTGTTTTTACATTGATTTGCAGATGCATTGTAACAATATACTGCATGTATGATTACAAAGGTTAGTGTTCGGTGCGATTATTTGGTTATTTTTTAATCGATTGACAAGTTTCAACTTTGTCTCAACTGATTTTTCAAAATATCTTTAAGAAACACAAAGTTAGAACTAAATGAGACAATTACTGAGATGCAGTTTTTTACACAATTATTTGGTCTCAAAAGATTGTTGTATCATTGAAAACCTGAGCACATTTGAGTTATTGTTGAGGTCTCGCCTGAAACTATACAGAGGACATGTGATATTATGGTCTTTATCTCATGAGAAAATTCATGAGAAGCAAGAGAATTCAGTCAAACCCAATGCTATTTAGTAGAAACTGAGATATTAAAAACAGCGAATTATTCTTTTCCAATGTGATGCAATTTACCAGGAAAATGTGTCGTTGAATCGCTTCGGGTCTTTGTGTTAAACAGACACTTGTGCCTTCAGGCATCTCAATGTGCCATTATACCTACAGTATGATTGAAAGACACGGCAGTAAACCAGACAATGTGCACCATTTTCTCTGTACACTGTTTTTGCCCCTCAGGCCCAATGGGATGGTTTGACAGGACGAATAGTCCTTAACAAGACTGATGGTTTGCGCAGAGATTTCAACTTAGACCTCATCAGCCTCAAGGAGGACGGGACGGCTAAGGTGAGTCAGCTTAGAGACGTTGTGAAGGTAATGGCGAGAAACTCAATGTTCTGCTGTTTGATCCGTTAACCTTGCAACTATTCATACGAGTAGCCCATTAGTAAGTGTGATTTTTTTATTTGGCATAAATTACTTATTTAGATGAAACTTGAATATGCTTTTCTAAAATCATTTTTAAATGCCAAAGAATAGACATGTTTACCGAGTAGATGATTTTGCATTGAAAGTGTTGTTTTCACGCTGACTGCTCAACTCTTCAACTCTCTCTAAAAGCGTTTGCCCGATGGTGCGTCACGTCCCACTAAATTATGGACAAAGGTTTGTTCCAGTCAGTTCCCTGAATTTGTGATTAAGACCTGTGGAGAACTTGGATTTCCCTCCCTGTGTGATATTCACTTCAATAAACCTGATGCCATTTCATCAGCTTCCCTCCTTGTAGAATTCCCTTCGCTTCCTTATTGAACAAGATTTTTGCCAAAACGTCTTGCTGGGATGCAAATCTCTATGCTCGATAACTAGCGCTAGCACCATTTTCCACAATGCTTCGCACCTCAGTAAGTAACACATCTCCCCGTAAACCCACTCAAGCGTGCGGAAAATGTACATTAATCCACCGACAGATGTTTAGAGAGCGGCTCTAATCTCATTTTTAAAGTTCATTTAAATAAGTCTCTTCTTCCCGACTCCTTTGAGCTGTGTGACAAGTGAAATACACAAACAGTGAGTAGATTAGGCTTTGGTTAACAAAAGGGTTTATCTCAAAGACAAAAGCAAGCCCTTTGGCTGACAGTTTAATTCATTGCTAGTAAAGTGTTTTTAATGACTTTAATAGCTCTCTCTGACTCTAAATTTGAACAATTTCGTAGTTGGACTGCATTCAAACCCACAACGTTGACATTGCAAGCGCCAAGCATCATTTTCATATGGCAAATGAGAAGTCGTGATGTGCATAATTTGCGCACAGTCTGTACGTTTGCATTCAGGTTCGTTTTCAACCAACCTCATTCAGCCTCCTTGAAAACCTTGAATTAAAGCGGATTCACGAAACAATGTGCCACGCAAACTGTGAAGGTCAGGCTGAAATGATCAGGGACCTTGTTAAAACCTTGTTAAAAATAAACGTCCGCTGCTCTTTCATAACACCAGGATCCCTCGTGCGCTACACCGCAAGAAACAGCCCAAGGTTTGACAGACTTTCCCAAATTTGACTTTTTTTTCACAAATCATATATTACTTCAGTTTGAGCGAGTTTCTTAATAATACATTGATGTTGTTGACGTAATATGTCGTGTTACAATGTTTTCTATTTGTGGTTAAAACGTCGTGGACATACGAAATAATTTGCTCATTTACATCACTTAAAGGTCCAGTCAGTGAAATCTAGCGGCAAGGTTGCGAATTGCAACCAACCGCTCGCTCCACCCCTCCGCTTCAAAACACTACGGCTGACAGAACGTGCTGAATTATATGCAAGGGGACCCGTGGTTTATGTAGATAGAAACAGCTCATTCTAAGGTAATAAAAACATAACGCTTGATTGTGTAAGCTCTTTATACACCTCTGAAGACATGGTTATGTATATTACAGTATATTGCATTTCTGTCAATAGATCCTCTATAAAATGACACACTGGACCTTTAATTGTCATTTGTCACTTTTTTACTTTACTTTCATGAGAGCTTCGGTATACTTCAAAAATCGGACTTCTTTTTTACCAATTTGGGGTTACTTTTTATCATTTTAGGTTCTCCTTGCTTTCTTCTCTCTTGCTATTTAATCCTTATTTAAAGCACATACAGTAATAATGACAAAATGTGTACAAAACAAAATATAGTTTCATTATTGGACGTTTTCCACACCAGTGCATCTAAATACAGCAGTATAAATGTATCTTAAACAATCTTAAACCTGAAATTGTACTAAATTTTATCTGAATGTAACTACGGTTTATTTGGACCTGACCGTAACTAAGTGACTTAATTATCATGTTTGTTGCTTTCTCTCTCTCCTCTCTTTAGTTACCACAAATAGAGTAAATGGATTGCTAAGGGCTCATGCATTTATTTCGAAAGAATTATTAACTCAAGCAAAAACCTCTCGGCTTCTATATTTGACACGTGGCCTACAAATGCTAAGTGCTTGCATGTTTTATTGAACAGGGAGAGGTGTTTTACATATACTGGATTTAATTGATTATCTGTATTAAATTAATATATTTTTACTTGTTTTCACTACCTTCCTGGTGTATTTTGTAAGTCTGCTCCTTTTTTCATCATCATCTCATGTGCTCACAGATGAACTCACATCTAGCTTTTTTTTTAATGCTGCATTGCTTAATTTTTTTTTGGCTTTTTTGCACTGTATTGTTAGATTGGTGTGTGGAACTCTTACACGGGCCTCAGTCTGACCGAGAGGAAGGACAACAACAATATTACAGACTCACTGGCTAACAGGACACTTATTGTCACCACAATCCTGGTAAGACACAGAATTACAGTAATCTACTGTAAAATTATAATGTTTTTCATTTTAATGTTAAGCTTTCTTTAAAATGGTTTTTAATTTGATCTGCATAAATTACATTTAATTGGTTTTGAATTGCATAAATGCACTTTTGCGAAACAAAACATGACACATTATTGATATTTCATTTTGAACCCATTAGGAAAAAGCGATCTTACTGATGCTTCCAAGACGATCACAAGTCATTCTCGTAATGTAATAAAACCTCATTTTAATTCAACAGAATTCAACGCAATGTACTGTAATACATAACAGAAAATCAAATGTGCAAGTTTGCAATGCATAAAACCCTATGCAAAATGGGGCAAGTGACATGCGTCTTGTCGAAAAATAAGAAGCTTATTGGCTTAAATAAGTGGCCTGCACAAACTTCCACCTTTCGCATCATGCATGCATGTTTTTTGTGAACAGGAGAACCCATACGTTATGTTTAAAAAGTCAGACAATGTGCTGTATGGGAATGATCGGTTCGAGGGCTATTGTCTCGACCTGCTAAAGGAGCTCTCCAACATCCTGGGATTCACTTATGAAGTGAAGCTGGTCTCTGATGGGAAATATGGAGCGCAGAATGATAAAGGAGAATGGAATGGGATGGTTCGGGAGCTAATTGACCACGTAAGTGTAAAAACTGTCAATCAAAACAATCATACCTGTCAGGAGGGGACACGGAGAGAACCCAAGCGCAGGCAGCTTGACACGAAACGATGATTTATTTACAAAAATACAAAGCAAAAACCCACGAGGGGGTAAAAGAACGATGACACACAGAGTAAATCACAGACTAAACAGGACATAATAGACTGACTCAACTAGACTTTAACGACACTCGACAAAACTTACACTGACTAGACTTGACTATAACTGCAGACCACGGAACAGGAACAGGAACAAGACGAGAAGTCCTTTGGGACAAGTAACAAAACGAACTAACACAGGACAGAAGACACAAGGGCATAATAAAGGGAACCAAATCAAGAGGGGAACAGGTGCGGGGCATGAAATCATTAACAATCAATAATGAGGAAACGAGGGGGCGGGGACAAAGACTAGACCAGAGAGAGCGCATGTTATGTCAGAACCAACAATAACATGTCTCTCTCCACACAAAACATGAGGCTCTGTCATGATCCTGCCACTAGACCAAGAAAGACATGACATGATGAGGCAGAATCATGACGCATACCATCACAATAAAAGTAAAAGTATGCCATAATGTTACAGTTCTTGTTTATTTTGTCTTTATAATCAACTTTCCTTGTGGCCTCAGTATATCTCAGTAGAGTTTTGGACAGGTGCCTGGATAACAGACTGTTAATGTGTTATTCTGTGATAACTAATTAAACAAAACAATTTCACATCAATTTTTTATATATATTTTTGTATCCTCTCAGCCACTTCAGAAAACACGGGAATCCAGGTTAATTTTTTTTCTGGAATAAAGTGTTTTGTTCTTTTCTAGATAAAAGAACAGTTTTAGGAAGAGCATTACTGGAAACAGTGACTCTCTGGCCTCTGTCTGAGTCACAAATCTCATTTATACAAAAATGTATGCTTCAAACGAAGCATAATGAAGCAATCAAATCTGTTTCCATTTCTTAGATAATCTTGATTTTCTCCGAGTATAAGTAAATGTTTTGTCAGAAGAAAGTCAGGAAAAAGACCGTTGTGTTTGCAAAACATCAAGGTGTACGTTTCCTTTAAGGACAAAAAGAAAACAGAAAAGGTATTTTCCAAAGAAAATTGAAAAGATACTTTGCAATATTAAAAGCACAGAGCACATTGTTTCTTTGATCAGAGTCTCTACTTTTGAATTGGTTACGAATACCTTTATTCTTTATTATTGATTTTTCTTACATTTTCCTGTTAATGCACAACTTGTATGGTGGACATAAAGTCTGGAATATATGCACATTTTTACTTTAAATAATCTTAAAAAAAAAAGACATGTACAGACTAAATGCACTGTAAATCGTTTTGGATTAAAGCGTCTGCCAAATGCATAAATGTAAATGTAAATGTTAAAAAACTTTGTATAGGCAGTCATTTTTCATGAAATGCTCGCAGGCATTACTTGTGATGATCTGAATGCCAATAGTAGCTAAATTATTTTTTTTCAGGAGTCTTGAATTTACCTCCGTTTTTAAAACCCCTTCAAACAATCTCTTCTCATCCCCTTAACTAGATAGCTGACCTGGCAGTGGCTCCGTTGACCATCACTTACGTCAGAGAGAAAGTTATCGACTTTTCCAAACCCTTCATGACCCTGGGCATCAGCATACTGTACCGCAAACCAAACGGCACCAACCCAGGGGTGTTCTCCTTCCTGAACCCGCTCACCCCTGACATCTGGATGTATGTGCTGCTGGCCTGTCTGGGAGTGAGCTGTGTGCTGTTTGTAATAGCCAGGTATGAATGACAATCTGCGGGTGTACCTTTAAAGTGGCGAAGAATTCGTGCAATAAGATCGACCCAATTGTTCAAAAGCGTCTCCCATTTCAGATGTTTTATGGTTTGATATCACATAATAAAGCGCATCATGTGTCATTTGAAGAATACCGCTGCTATCTGTGAGGGAACATCATTTTTAATCTTTTGTTTCTCCTGCACATTTGTCTTTGAAGTTTCTACAAGTCTCGTCTTCAGATCCATTTAAAGTACGCCGACTGATATCACATTGCTTTTAAAATAATGTGGTTTTCACGTGGGATATCTTGTGATATCAGAATCAAAATGCTGATTTGATTTTGACAAGGATCAATAAGTAATAAAGCTGCAGAATTGTGTTATATTGCTGCCGGATCACAGATTAATGATGTAAACATTGCATGACGTGGGGTTGTCCTGATGCACTTTCTTTCCTCGTAAATCCATAATGCACTTTCTCTGCTTCGCTCAGAAATGTTTTGTATTTTGTAAAGGTTGTTGAGGTATTAAAACCCGGTTCACAAGCTGTAGCCTCGGGCAGACATTCAGGTCTGTATACCTAAAGAGAACATCAAGTCAAACGCTACGGAAATGATTGGTTGCTTCTATTAACATGCAAATTAGAATGAAAACGCTGTCCGGTCAGACTCGGTGTAATGGACATCTGGTGGGGTCAGAGTGTTAGTGTGGGTTCACGTGCACAGTGTGACCCATTTGTTGAGAAATACAGCGTGTAGGGAGACTTTGAAACAGTGATCTTGAAATCTGGCACATGCTGCCGTTTATTGAGCGGGTGTCTACACACCGTGAGGCTTGACAAATGAGTCCTGTGACGTCGTCTGAACAGCCATTGATTTACCATAGGGTGGTTTTATAAATGACCCAATTATTGGGGTGTTAGATGGGTGCATGTGTCTTTCAAACGCTCTTGTGTAATTGTTGCGAAAGGACATTTTTGCTAATTCTATCCTAGTTTCTAATGTGAAAAGTGCAATTGTTGAGATTTCTATCTGTAAGGAGTTTTTTCTATCCGATCTTAAAAATGCTTTAACTGGTGTAATGTAATAGTTAGTGGTTTTGACTAGTTCATTTAGATGTTGCTGTATCACATGAAGCACATATTTTTTAGATAACCTCAAAAAATGCCATCCAGATTTCCCTTCATTTCGCAGAAAGCGGAAAGATTAGGAGACCGGAAAGCTTTCTCATTAAATGAGTTGATTTTTAATCTTCAGACCGAGCGGTTATCGATAGCCAGTAGCAAGAAGAACATTTTAGCTGTTCTGCAAATGCGGTTTTGAAATTGCACGCAGCCTCTCGAGCACGATAATAATACTTATGAGAAAGGCGGGCATGTGTCGGACGACTGTGTTAAAACCGTTTATTTTGTGTCCCTCTAGGTTCACTCCGTATGAATGGTATAATCCCCACCCGTGCAACCCGTCGTCTGAAGTTATCGAAAACAACTTCACACTGCTCAATAGTTTGTGGTTTGGAGTCGCGGCTCTGATGCGTCAAGGTATACTGCACACAGCTTCATTTTCAGTTTACGGCAGTGTTTGAGACGAGTCAATAAACTTGGAATCAATTCAGAGACATTACCAATGCAATTTCAGACGCAACCATCCGTATGCAAAATTTGGAGAGCGAAAATAATCTTGTGTGGTGATGATAAATGGCCTAAAAAGCATTTGGACACTTAAAGGGATAGTTTACCCCAAAATGAAAGTTCTGTCATCATTTACTCACCCTCTTGTCATTTCAAACCTGTATGGCTTTCTTTGTTTTGCAGAGCACAAAAGAAGATATTTTGAAGAACTTTGGTAACTGAACAATGGCAGTGCCCATTGACTTGCATTGGTTTTGTGTCCATACAATAGAAGTGAATGGGGACCGACGGTTTTTGTTTACCAACATTCTTCAAAATATCTTCTTTTGTTTTTTGCAGAAGAAAGAAGGTCAAACCGGTTTAAAATGGCAAGAGGGTGAGTAAATGATGACAGAATTTTCATTTCGGGGTGAACTATGCCTTTAAGATTAAGAATAGGATTAGACAACATAATCTTAATTTAAGTAGTATTTATTTTAACATTTCACAAAAACAGCCTAAATCTTTTGGTTTTCAAACATATAAGAACATGTTATATAATATGTTCAATCCAATGACGTTCATACATTTTTAAGTGTCCAACTACATTTTCATGACTTCATTAAACTGTTTCACACAATACACAACTTTTTTCTTAAACGGGCAGTTTCCCGGACAGGGATTATTTTAAACCAGGACTAGGCTTTAGTCAAATTATAATGTTTAAGTCGTTTTTAAAAACATAATTTACAAAAAGACATTACTGGTGTACATATTGAGACACAATAATCACACTTATATATTTTAAGATATGTCATTGCAAGTTGTTTTCGATCAAGAAACTTCTAACATTTAAATTAGTCTGGGACTAGGCTTAAACCCAGTCCGGGAAACCGCCCCTTAGTGGTATAAACATGACAACACATCACTGGCACAGTTATAAGCCACAAACTGTTGATGTTGAATAGATTCTGGCGTGCAGAGTGTTAGTCTCGGGGTTTCTCTGGTGTAATGGGTTTGATGTTTGGGTCTGTAGGTTCCGCTACAGAGGCTATGAACTCAAATGGATGACCTGTCAGGTGTGCAGGAAGTGTGAAACAGCAAGAGCAGTTTTAATGAGCACTGGCGAACCGGACGAATCATTATCCAGAATAGTTCGACCTCACTTTACTGAGAGTTTTCCTCTGAAATATTAGAGAAATCTTATTTACATCAGAGAGGCCGGTCAACCGTGAAGAAGGAAGAGGAGCGGAAATGTAGAGTTTAGTTCTTGTAGCTTCAGAGGACAACTAGCACTAGCAAAGGCAATATAATGGGTTTGATTCCCAGCAAACATGTAGATAGTGAGAATTTAAAATGTTTTTCGATCACTAAGTCACTAAGTAAAGGTATCTGGCAAATGCAGAAATGTGAGGTAAAATGTTGTCCTTTTCCATATTATAAACAATAAGACTGATGTTTTGAATTACAACATTAAAAGTGTCATGTAAACATACTGTAAGTTTCTGAACCGAAAACATCCTCCTTAGTCTAATAAGACCATCTATTGAAACTAAACTAATCATGTCACCAACGCAAATGTCCAAGTTCAGCATATTGGCCCACTCATGAGCGAGGAGGAAGTGAGACGGATCAGGTTTACGAAGGCTAGAAGCTAATACAGTTGTAAGAAGAGGGGGAAGTTTATTGCTTCCAGTGTTTAAAACTGCTACACTTATTGTATATAAATATGTTGCCCACATACATCTTTTAAACATATAGCAGAAAATGGGTTAATTATTGTAATTCTGTTATTATTGTAATTTTGACCATTTTTAGATCACAATAGCCGTGAAGAAAAGTGAAGAGATCATTACGAATTTTCATTTAATCAGCATTTCTAGATGTATTGTGTCCATTCCAGTCCAGTGTGTGTTGAATTTCAACAAAACTAAACCTCAGGAGTGACATAAAGTCATCCAACAGCAATGTGAAATACTGACATAATGACAAGACACATGAAAACTGTGATAAAAATCAAGGTTATCACATAAAAACATATATTTTGAACTTTTCCTAAATACATGCACAAGTATTACTGTTGTATTGCTTAAAAGTGAATATAAACTTGTTTTCTTTGCTGTATTTGAGGTCTGAAAAAACACAGAGCATCATTTCTTTTGTTATTTTCACCTGTTTCTCCAGTTTTCATTTTCTGCAAATAGAAACAGAATATTTTTCTTTGAAATTTGTGGGAGTTGATAGTAGTTCACAGTATGAAACAAAAATGTTCATTTTACCTAAACATCTATAAATAGTGAATTCAGAATTTTTTTAAATGGTCTCTTCATATTTTCTGTCTGTACATGATATGACCCCTTTAATTTGAACAAGCTTTTCAAAACCCACCCACACAGGTAGTCATGATGAGGCCGATTAAGTCAGTAATGTATTCGTCTTGCGTGCGTTTAAAGTGGGCATATTTGTGCATTATTACCTGCTAGAGTTATACCACCTACATGAGGTGACTGAATAAACCTTGTTATCATTTCAGACATCTCATCAATTAAAGCATTCAGCGGAATACAAATGAGAAACTTGATTTCTGCTGCTTGTTTCTGTGACAAAACAATATTTAAGAGGATTATTCAAGTTACCATGCCAGTGGTTCTGTTTTGAATTTGTCAACTGTTGAGACCATTTTTGCATTTGTTTTACTGAATGATGTGGCGGTCCGTCTCTTCTCACACTGTTAAAATGAATGTTATGATTGACAGGTGGGTCTTCCACGTGTCATAGGAAACATTAAGTGGGTCACCAGCTGTAGCATCTAGTGATGCTAAATCTCAGAGTTTAGCTACATTGACAGCACACACGAGTTAACAAGTGTACTTCATGGTTTCCAGTAGTTGTACAAAGTGCCAAATGAAGAGTGGCATCGATGTATTGATGTTTTGTCAGACTCGCTTAATCTTTGATCTTTCAGTTATGCTAATGTAAACAGATCCCATTTGAAGATAAACGCTATCTTATACGTTTCGTAAAGAAACCCACAGTGTAATCTAGATTGGTACTTTTGTTAGATGTTTCCGCAGACGTACTATATAATTTACCTGGAAATCAGTCTGAATTTGTAAGGTGCTCTACATTCTGAATGCAAATGTATAAACAAACGTACAATGTTTGCAGAAGTGTACACACACACACACACACTGAGAATTTGTGCTGTCGTCTCCTACCGACCTCACCTGTGCGTTCAAGCATGAATGACAATCAGCGGTTCTTCAGTATCATAAATCAGTATCAGTGTTCTGTCTTTCTTACTAAAAATCACCTCATAATAATCTTCTAATAGGAAACTCCCCACCCATATATCTTAATAACACACCCAGTTAATTACAATGGTGACTTTGCTTATGTTAAGGACTCTTCGGTACAGTAATGTTCATCCCAGGCTAGAGGATTCCAGCATATGTGAGATGTTGACCAAAGTTCCCATAACGGTTATTTTAGTTCTCTATCCTAAGCATCCACATTTGGAATAAAGGTCTTTGCACATACAGTCCGAAATTTTCGTATGCGTTTTTCGTATTTGGCTCTTTTTTGTACGGTGTCTCTGAATTGTTATAAAAGGCCACTCAAAATGCTTGACGGATGCGAAAAACGCATAAAATCGTACCCGGTCCGAATTTTTTTATGACGGATGAAAATATCGGAGGCAGTGTGTAAATGTGATTGACACAACGTGAGGTCGTATTTATTTTTTAACGTGCGGAAATTTCGGACGCAAATTTCTGACTCAATGTGCAATGGGCTTCACACACATTCTGTTTATCATCAGGCTAGCGATTCAAATCTAAAGTAAGAAATGAAATCTAAAGACATATTGGCCTCCACCAAAAAATGCCTCCACTTAGTTGTCGCAGTGAGCATCACGAGCTGGTCTTTAGGGAAGTGTGGATGTTTGTTTGTGTGTGTATGTTAGGGATTGTTTGATTTTGTGTGTATGCATGCATGCATGTATATCAGAGGCGTATTCTCCAGGGAAGTGAGGGAAGCAGTTCGTCCTCATTAATCTACAGCATAAAACATAGCTCAATGAATACAAATATGTTTATATAAATATACAGCAATATGCCATGGCATTGCTCATCGCTACTAAAAACGGACAGGCGGGCATTTAAAAAATACATCACATATTACTGACGTGTATACACATATGGTAGCAGTGTTGATTTCCGTATGTGTGTGTGCACCTGGTTCCCACAACCTCGCTTTTCCCTTATGGGCCTGCTGTCAAAACCACTTTAGATATCCAAAGCAAACACACAAAAGACTCCAAGACTTTACGTTTTTTAAGTTTTACGCCAATGCACCCAGACTCCGCCAAAGTTACGGAAGTCGTGCCACTCGGCGGCCATGTTTGCAATGCCTCTGGGCAGTTAATACCAAGTCCACAGTCCTATCTACTTGAATCGGGGATATTTTTAAGTTCGCTGACAATTAAACAGCATGTTTCCTGTCAATAATTAAACCTGACATGAACTGTATCATAACTTGCTAAGCTTAAATGCACTAAAAATCACCTTTTTCTTGAACCCTTTTTCGTCTTTGACCCATATGCCTATATGTGTATTTACCACTGATCTATATAAATGACTGGATTGCTCATGACGTCATTACGCTGAAGCTACCACGCCGCCATGTTGGTATGCCCAAACGTTCTTTTAAATTAATAGGAAGTCATCACATATTAATGATAAAACAGTAACTTACCAGTCCCTGTTTTTATATCTAAAGTCTCACCGTACAATTTTTTAATTTAAAGTCGGGAATTTTCCCGTCTTATTAGATAGCCTAGTGAGTTACGTTCATTTTCATTACAGTAGCGTACATATCAGATCAGCAGACTAACGAGACACATCAACACATGACAAATGTGCTTATTCTGAAATCTAAATACAGATCAATACAGGCTGTATATGTTCTTTAAGTCATGAAGCTTTATTTCTAAATATTTACACATGTGCCATTACAACAGTGTGCAATACACACTCACCTTCTATACACTGATTTCTATACGTCGCTATTCGTGCCAAAAATAAACATAAACATTGGAAAAAACATCAATAACAATTAATTTAAATACGCATGTGAACCTATAAAATTAATGCGTGCCTAATAAGCTGAAAAACGTGTTATTTTAGATCGTTATTTTGACTGTAAGTCAATGGCGCTCTCTGTCAGTTGGGCATACCAAGATGGCGGCGCAATTGCTTCCGGTGGCTTCACCTCCTGCCATTGGTTTAGCGTTCAATGCGCAATCCAGTCATTTATATACAGGTTATCAGTGGTATTTACACTTACTGAATATTCAAAGTGACTAAGTGCATTTCTCAAAATATCTTCTTTTGTGTTCCACAGAAGAAAGAGTCATATACAAGTTTTGAATGAGATAAGGGTGAATAAATGATGACAGAATTTTTCTTTTTTTCGGTGAACTAACTAACTGTACTGCATGTTTTTCTGAACACTTGTTTGATATTTCAGGATCTGAGCTGATGCCCAAAGCACTGTCCACCAGAATCGTGGGAGGGATTTGGTGGTTCTTCACTTTAATCATCATATCTTCCTACACGGCCAACCTGGCTGCTTTCCTCACAGTGGAGAGGATGGACTCCCCCATTGATTCTGCAGACGATTTAGCCAAGCAGACTAGAATTGAATACGGAGCAGTGAGAGATGGGTCCACGATGACTTTCTTTAAGGTAACATGTTGTCTTCTATCTTACGTGCTGGATCGATTCACTTCAGCGCTTCACAAAAAATCGATTAAAATATAAAGCAGCAGCGAGTAGCTACAATCCAAACGCACAAATAGATTTGAGCGAAATATCAATTTTACAAGAGCCCCAGCTGTGCAGAAGAGCTGAGGCTTTTAGAAGTAAATATATTGGTTTTTTGCCGGGAAGTAAAAAGCAGATCAATCTTTTGCATCTGTCTCATGATAAGATGAACTAATAAAATTGATTCAGAGTCACAGACAGATGAGTTTTGAGTTAACCACAAAACGTCACACCCAATTCCTTATCCCTTCACGCTTAGTGGTGAATTCACCAAGTGGTGAATTTTCACGTGCATTTCATTTATTTGGAGGTGTCGGCAGTCTCATTTTTCCCCAGACTCTCTTCTAATGCCTTCTATGTAAACATCTATAAATCCGCCTGAAATCCTTCTTTACCTCCACCAATCCAGCCATCTAAAATTCCAGTAATCCATATATTTCAATCCAGTGATCTGTATCACACATATGCACCGTTTCTTATTTAAAGAGGGAGATAGACAAGCAAAGAGGGCCGGGTGGAGTTTATCCACTAGGATTGTAGTTTGAGATTACACCGCCGTGTATCTGGTGAGAAACTCTGGCCTGAAGAGAACCAAGACAAATCAAATCAGCTGTGAGAGATTTACAGGACAGATGTCCCATGTCTCCTTTCTGTCCACTGACATGCTTGGACGGAACATTTTAGACCACATATCCCCATTTGACTCTAGATTAATGAGAGATCAGATTGAATTTATCAAACACGAAAAGCTGTCCTTACAGCAAATAAGTTTACTTCAGGTTCATTTTAAGTATACTTCAGTAAAGTTCAAGTATATTGTAAAGGGATAGTGCACCCAAAAAATGATAATTCTGTCATCATTTACTCTCCCTGTTGTCATTTAAAACCTGTATGACTTTCTTTCTTCTGCAGAACACAAAAGAAGATATTTTGAAGAATGTTGGTAAACAAAAACCGTTGGTCCCCATTGACTTGCATTAGATTTGTGTCCGTACAAGTGAATGGGGACCAACGGTTTTCTAAATATTTTAAATGTTCTGCAGAAAAAAAGAAAGTCATACAGCTTTGTAAATGATGACAGAATTTTTGTTTTGGGGTAAACCACCCCCAAGTACACATGGTGTAGTATGCACAGTATATATCAATGTATGAGTAGTATACTTGGAAGTGTACTATTATGAAACTAAATTGGCACACTTATTAGTTGATAAAAGTATATTTTTAAGAACACTTTAAGTGTAATAGGAGTAAACTTTGAGCACACAACTAATTTACAACTAGTCAAAACCTGTTTTTTATTTGTACTGCAAATATACTACAAGTGAACTTATAAGTATACTGGTTTACTGGTTCAATACTTGTATCATAATTTTTCATATATTTTGATGTATACGTGCAGGATAAAAACCACTAAACTAGTAGTTTACTCGAGGCATATTTTAAGTTTTTTCAGTGAACTTAAAATATAGTTTACTCTTTATATTTTATTTATATTATATTGTTACTGAATTAACTTGAACATGTAAGTTTATAAGTCAGTCTTTAATTGGCTACTCAGTCAAACTACAAGCCAAGTATACGTCATTATACTTTTTAGTATATCTCCATCAAAAGATTACATATAGGCTAAATATACTTACTATTATACTTATACTTACAGAAAAGTCTAAGTGTACTTTTAAGTGTATTTCTGAGAAGTACATAAAAATAGACTGAAAGTATACTTGTAGCACACTTGAATAAACATATTTTTTGTAAGGGTGCTTGAGGATCGAGTTCTGAAGACAAACTTCTCAGTGTGAACAAACTAATGTCGCCCTTTTTAAAGTTTAAAAAGTCTACTTTTTGCCTTTCAGAAATCAAAAATTTCAACATATGAGAAGATGTGGGCATTTATGAGCAGCAGGAAGAACACAGCGCTTGTGAAGAATAACAAAGAAGGGATCACAAGAGTCCTGACCACAGATTACGCCCTCCTCATGGAGTCCACCAGCATAGAGTACATCACCCAGAGGAACTGTAACCTTACTCAGGTCGGAGGACTGATAGACTCTAAGGGCTACGGCGTTGGGACCCCCATAGGTAATGAACTGCACCTTTATGCATCCGTTAGAGAAAGTTGCTGTGCATAATGCCTTACAGGCGGCTGAGCCCATAACCCTTACACAGTACCAGCCTCGGGCAAAATGTGAGCCGTCTTTCTCCAGTATGCACCTTTGTGCACTTGTTTCTTTTGCCAGAAGCACTTTTTGTAAAAGATACCACACTACATAGCCCAACCGCTCAGAAATTTTCTTTGAAGTTGATTTGAATTAGGCAAGTACATTCAAAACATCTGATTCCATGCAGGTTCACCCTATCGAGACAAGGTGACCATCGCCATCCTGCAGCTACAAGAGGAAGGAAAGCTACACATGATGAAGGAGAAATGGTGGAGAGGTAACGGATGTCCTGAAGAGGACACCAAAGAGGCCAGTGCCCTGGGTGTGGAAAACATCGGGGGCATCTTCATCGTCCTCGCCGCTGGTCTTGTGTTGTCTGTGTTCGTGGCCATCGGAGAGTTCGTCTACAAGTCACGCAAAAACAGCGACATTGAAGAGGTGAGTGACGGGCCGATTGAGAGTCGTGCAGGAGCTAATTGCCTCCTGCGTGCCACAGCAGAAATAAGCCATGAAAACAGAAACAACACATTTGCGCAGGATGTTTACACAGCGGCCCGCTGGTCAGGAATGCGTTTCTGAGTTTTACACGCCGTTTATCTTGGTGTTTTTCATTATCTAAATTTTCGATTTTTAAGATTTTGCATGAGATGTTTTTTTTTTTAACGCACGATCTGGGGTATTTTCATTAGTTTTGTTGCATGTTGCATGTCATTCGTGAGTCCAGGAAAACATGGCAGGCAAGACTCGACTTGAAAACTAGACAAACTAACGCACAAAGTACAAAAGTCACACGGTTTACAAATCTTACAAAACGAACAGGCACCTGACAGAGGGAACTGGGGCTTAATAAAGGGGAATACTAACAAGGGATAATTACATGGGCTAGTGACGGGCAGGTGACGGGAATCAAACACTAAGGGAGAGATAACGTGGAAACGAGGGGGCGGGGCCAAAGCACGAGACAGGAGGACAGGTGGCACAATGTCATAACAAACAGCCACGTGTCTCCACACAAGACGCAACACACACACAAGACATGGTACTGTCATGACCCTGTCCACAAAACTAGAAAACTCCGGACAAGAAGGACAGGACCATGACACTAACTTTTTAACCTATTTTTTTAAGCATAAATTTACTTAATGATGACCATTTTTTACCTCTAAAGCAGTGTTCACCAACCCTGCTCCTGGAGATCGACCGTCCTGAAGATTTCAGCTCCAACCCCAATCAAACACACCTGAACTATCTAATCAAGGTGTTCAGGTTTGCTTGATAATGACAGACAGGTGTGCTGAAGCAGGGTTGGAGCTGCAGTCTGCAGGACGGTCGATCTCCAGGAGCAGGGTTGGTGACCACTGCTCTAAAGCAACCATAAAAGTCAGGTTTACCGAAAATATTACTTCTTAAGTAATGTATCTTCATTTAAGAATTTTTATATATTTGTACTGGAATACAAGACAAAAATACTATGTAAGAAATTCGTTATTTTGCTGTGAGTTTTTTCAGATATCAGAAAATGTATTGAAATTGTAAAAAAACAGCATTTGTTGAAAATATCAATTTTCTTCATTGGACATTATCGTAAACAAAAACTTTATTTTCGTTAAAAGAAATCAGATGCTATTTCGGTCTGGGTAAAACTGTTTTAGAATATTTAATGTCAAAATATTGACTACATTTAAAGGACATTTTGTCTTCAAAATCAATGACTACAGCCATAACTGTAAAAATGAACACTGCATCATTTGCATGTTACTGATCTCTCATGTCTTGTCTTTCTGTTTTATTTTTATCATTGATCTGCATGCACAAGGCTTTCTGCTTCTTTTACGGAGTCCAATCCCGGCAGCTGGAGAGGAGTGATTCCATCTCCTCCACTGGCACCTCCTTATCAACAGATTTAGAGAGCGGGCGGCTCCTCGGGGATGACATATGTTCTTCACATTAGCCCACACTCATATCCGTAAGGGCTGTGCGTTATTTGAAGGGATAAAGTAAACTCCTTTCCATCCACTGGTTCCTTTCGAACTGTCTTCCCAAACCCTTGACCTCAATCCGTTGCCCATACGACAAGAAATTTAGTACGGTTTTTAAGGAGATGAGAAACGCTTATGTTTATGTGCAGACAGATAATAAATATAGTGCACTTGGAAACTTTTATTTACTGCAGGAAAATCTTTTGATTGAAATTCAAGACAAATTTAAATGTAGATGTTCTATAGACCGATTTGCAAGAATGTAAACACTGCTCCAAAAGCACTGGTCCAGGTTTCATTTTTTTATCTTACATAAATATTCGTTTAGCATTTTAATTCGCTAATACAACCAAAATGTTCAGTTCTTGTTCAAAGGTTGTGTAATGTTAAAACTGAAACATGAAGTTCTTCTGGACCAGCATTGTTTGCGTCTTACAAAGTGGTCTATTTAATATTTGATTTCTTCTTGAAAGTTTGAACCAATCATGTGGTGCAGCCAATAATATCAAAAATTGTATTGAATAAAAAATAAAATATATCTTAAATTTTGTGGCTGGAATATAAATCTCTGATACAGTATGCTTATGTTATATTTTCAGAAAAAAATATTTTTTAATTTTGTTAATTTAACATAAAATAACTTAACAAAACTAAAAATAAAAAGCAAATACAAATAATATGTTTAAAAAAATGTTAAGCATGTCAAGGAAATGAATTCATTTTAAGATAAATCACGGTCACACCACATGACATTTGAATGCTATAACATACTTTGTAGATGAAAAACAAAAATCATTTAATGTACATTTTTAAACTGCATTTATGTGTACACCACATTCTTAATGTTTGAATAACTGCACTTTTTTGGCATGTCGAAAATCATTATACGTCATTGACCCATATATGCCCAGATTTTAGACAAGGATCCATGGAGATCTTTATGAAATACCATTATCATAACAGCAGCTGCATTTCCTGGGGATCAAACCCATGACCTTGGCATTACTCTACCAGCTGCAGTAAACCGTGCTTTAATATAACAAAGAACCACTGATATCAATCTCTTATTTGTAATTAACCTTTGCCTTCTGTATTAGGCATTGAGAAGACATCAGTTCAGATGAGTTTTCATAATGACTTGATCACTGATGAATAACGGCGGGCCCTTAAAAAGAAAGAACAATTAAAGCCTAAGATTACTGCGCTCGAAATTAGCCAAATGGATGACTATAATCAGTGTGGAGCTAATTCACTGCACACAGTGGAAGTGGTCTTATCTGCCTCCCACTTCCCCAGTGGCATTTTCCTTTGGCTTTGCCACTAAACGCCTTAAGCTATATTTAAACATTACATAACAAACAAGATCAGCAAGGGGACTGTCAATCAAAAAAACTGCATCATCACAACTCCATCAAATCATATGTCTAGACATGTCTATTGCTCATACAAGACCTTTGTATACTGTCACTGATATTAATATTAAATGGGCATGTTTTACTGTGCCGCTCATGTGAACAATTCTCCGTAAATATGGATGCATGCAGTTAATATTTTACTTGTGTAGTGCAGTAAAACAACAGTACAAACATCAAGCCAAGGTGGACAGCATTGAATATGGTCGCGTTTGTGTGTGTTTGCGAGCGCGTCTGCATGCGCGTGTGTGTAGAGACTCACGCAAGCCCTCGTGTTCTTTTTTTGACAGTGTGTCTCTTTCAGTGCTGTGATGGAAGATCTGGGCATGTCCCTCAGGTGCCACAAGGCATTGAGGAAGAGAAGCAGACACAGAGGAAAAGCAGGCCTGTCTGGAGTCTTATGTAACTCTAAACGCATCCTGAGGAAAGAGACAATGGCTTAGATCTGCAGCCACATGGGAAGCAGCTCGGATTCAACATAGCTGTCAGTGAAATGAATTTCCAAGGCCATTTTTGTGTTATGATTTTCATTTTTCAAGAATTTTGCAAAAATGCTGCAAAAAAATATTTTCCTTGTCTGTATTTTGTCTTGTTTTTCAGTAAAGTATCTGAACGTCCTTAAAGGGATAGTTCACCCAAAAATGAAAATTCTGTCATCATTTACTTACCATTTTTGCATTTCAGACCCGTTTGGATTTCTTTCTTCCACAAAAGCATAAACATTTTGAAGAAAGTTTGAAGAAAGTTCTTTTTTGTGTTCTGCGATAGAACGAAAGTCATTTACTCAGAGCGTGAGTAAGTGATGACAGAATTTTCATTTAGGTTGAACTATCCTTTTAAAAAATGAAAAAATACAAGAGATGTTGACTTGTTTTTAGAGAATTTATTCCAAATGATTCTTACCATTGGCAATTTTTTCTGTGAGATGTAGTTGTTTTCATCAGTTTTCTTTTAAATCTTTCTCGTTTAAGACATTTTTGGATATTTTTACTGAAAAACAAGAGCTCTTATTACAAAAAAATGTTTTGCAGCGTGTGGATTTCTTTCGTTTTGCGTCAGCCAAACACAGATCTCGGTAATATCTGTTGTTAAAATGATTGAACTTAACATTAAAGAAATTATTTATTTTGAGATATATTTATTACTGTAAGAGCACATTCCAGATGGTAGCATTTTCTGTGCTGTCCTTGACTTAAAAAAAATAAAAGCTTTACATATATTTTACACAAACGCTCTGAGTGTTTATCTTCTTTCAGCATTGCTTTGATCTGTGATGCGTGTTCCATTAATTGCATGATTATATAACAAATGTACTGTATGATAAAACGGAAGTTTCAGAACAAAGAAATATCTTCTGCATTGGTTCTAAAAAGCATGTATGGTGTGACCGTTTGAGCATATTGTTCCATTTTGACCCTAACAATTCAAGACATTCACTCTGCTACACACAAACCATATGCCTCAAGGGATCGACCAACGTATTCTCACTCAGATGAGGCACAATCAAATCGAGGTTAAAGGTCGGTTTCTGCTCCAAGAGCTACCTACTCCATGACCCATAGAAATTGCTCTGTGCAGATTAAATGCCTTGTACATCTGACAGGTTTAAATGCTGAAAAAATAAATAGTTCTGAAATCTTCGTAATTAGATATTTGTGTTGTGTTACAAGTAAATTTCCCCATGGTTGTTCCAGAATAAAGCATTCCCAGAAATGAATGCAAGCATGTTGATGTTGCTTTCAACTTTATGCAAATAAGATTATAGATACATTAGACTAAAGTTTGGCAATCACTAATGAAAAAATGAATATGAATAATGTTTTTTTTTTTTCAATGTCCCCCTTTGCACTCAAGCTTGCATGGGATGATTTTTTTCGCAAAACTTTATTATCTAACATCTTTTCAGAATATTCCACAAACGAGAAAGACAAATCTAACCATTACAAAGTTTAGTGACCTAGAAAACACAAAACCTCAATTGTCTTATTCTTTTTTCCTCAACTGTTTTTTGTTTTACATTTTTTAAATGTTTCTGCTTGCTTCCAGGTTAATTTACCACCATTGACAATACCATAGTAGGAAAAATGATTGTATTCTTTTTTTGTTGTTCTGTTGAACACAAAAGAAGATATTTTGAAGTGTGTAGGAAAGCAAACACTTCTGGGGCACCTTTAACTACCATTGTCATTTTTTCTACTGTTGTAGTAAATGATGTCCCAGAACTGTTAGTTGCTAACATTCTTCCAAATATCTTTCTTTGTGTTCCACAGAAGAAGGAAATATATACAGGTTTGGAACAACTTGCGGGTGAGTGATTCATGACAGAATTCTCATTTATGGGTGGAGTTTCCCTTTACATCTTAGATTTTCAATGTGGGTAGCCTCAATCGCCAATGATAATACAATTTCTCGCTCAGATTTGGCTTCAGGGAAATGTAAAGATTTCGTAGTGCTGTAAGTCCAGTGTATTTGAGGACAAACTGACAGGCTATTAACAAACAATACAAAAATCACAGGGGAATCACAGAGGAACGGAAGGCCATTCACACATACTGTAGATATAAAGGAATTGCTGGAGGTCGTTCTGGCCCGGCGGCCTTTTTCGAAACCTTTAAACTCATTGAACATGTGAGAGCCATTGAAAAAGACTTTGAGTCTTTGCTTTAATTGTGGAAGCTGTTATGTACACTCACCTAAAGGATTATTAGGAACACCATACTAATACGGTGTTTGACCCCCTTTCGCCTTCAGAACTGCCTTAATTCTACGTGGCATTGATTCAACAAGGTGCTGAAAGCATTCTTTAGAAATGTTGGCCCATATTGATAGGATAGCATCTTGCAGTTGATGGAGATTTGTGGGATGCACATCCAGGGCACGAAGCTCCCGTTCCACCACATCCCAAAGATGTTCTATCGGGTTGAGATCTGGTGACTGTGGGGGCCATTCTAGTACAGTGAACTCATTGTCATGTTCAAGAAACCAATTTGAAATGATTCGAGCTTTGTGACATGGTGCATTATCCTGCTGGAAGTAGCCATTAGAGGATGGGTACATGGTGGTCATAAAGGGATGGACATGGTCAGAAACAATGCTCAGGTAGGCCGTGGCATTTAAACGATGCCCAATTGGCACTAAGGGGCCTAAAGTGTGCCAAGAAAACATCCCCCACACCATTACACCACCACCACCAGCCTGCACAGTGGTAACAAGGCATGATGGATCCATGTTCTCATTCTGTTTACGCCAAATTCTGACTCTACCATTTGAATGTCTCAACAGAAATCGAGACTCATCAGACCAGGCAACATTTTTCCAGTCTTCAACTGTCCAATTTTGGTGAGCTCGTGCAAATTGTAGCCTCTTTTTCCTATTTGTAGTGGAGATGAGTGGTACCCGGTGGGGTCTTCTGCTGTTGTAGCCCATCTGCCTCAAGGTTGTGCGTGTTGTGGCTTCACAAATGCTTTGCTGCATACCTCGGTTGTAACGAGTGGTTATTTCAGTCAAAGTTGCTCTTCTATCAGCTTGAATCAGTCGGCCCATTCTCCTCTGACCTCTAGCATCAACAAGGCATTTTCGCCCACAGGACTGCCGCATACTGGATGTTTTTCCCTTTTCACACTATTCTTTGTAAACCCTAGAAATGGTTGTGCATGAAAATCCCAGTAACTGAGCAGATTGTGAAATACTCAGACCGGCCCGTCTGGCACCAACAACCATGCCACGCTCAAAATTGCTTAAATCACCTTTCTTTCCCATTCTGACATTCAGTTTGGAGTTCAGGAGATTGTCTTGACCAGGACCACACCCCTAAATGCATTGAAGCAACTGCCATGTGATTGGTTGATTAGATAATTGCATTAATGAGAAATTGAACAGGTGTTCCTAATAATCCTTTAGGTGAGTGTATATTAAAATGTTTTGCGATACAAAGTATAAATCACATGCTGGGATTTATGTGTGGGAAAGAGTAGCCCGGAATCCTTTCTTGTTCCACAAAAGAAAGGCAGTAAAAGAGACCCAATGAGTACATGATGACAATTTTCATTATCACTTGCTTGTACCTTGTCCATATTGGCTTTGCTAGATTTAAATATACATAATTCTCTCAAATCCAATATGCAACAGATTGAGACAGGTTACTTTAATCATAATAAATGACATCATAAGAAAGAAGAGCATCTTAGTCATCCAGTAGCTGAGGGTCAGATTGATGTTCCCTGATGACAGATGCATTCAACTTTGATAAACAAAGCCCTGCAGATCTGATCCCAGATCAACCGCTCTGTTAAGTGCCTCTGTTCTGGTGTGTTGTTTCTATCAATCATAGCAAAGACTACCGTCCGTCTGAACAGTGTATGGTGTCATCTACACCAATGACAGCTCAGTCTTGTGGATTGTTTTTACTGCGATGTGAATTGGGATGAGAAGAGGGCTTTTAAAGCAATCTCGTTGTTATTTCTGCCATGAAAAGGCTTCAGAATGACTACATCAGCAGACATTCACATCTCAATTGCCTGAAAGCCTTAGTAGATGGCTCAGAGTTTTCACATTGTTGCTTTCTTAACAGGTCTGTTTGGACCTTGTTGAATAGCCGTGTTGGTCTTGTGGGAATGCGTTATAACAAACACACAGCAATGGAGAGACTTGCTTTTTAAAGTTATGTTGAAACTCAATATGCAATCTGAAGTTTACAGAAACAATTCATTTTGTTCAGTCGTACAGGGTGGATTGAAGGGCGAAAAAAGATGATTTCCATAGTATACCGCTGCTGTCCTTCTGAAACCTTGCATCTCTTATTTTTTGCCATAAATCATTAATACTAGTCACCCTTTATGTTTGTCACGTTTTGCGAATAACCAATAAAAAGTATTAAAAAGTGCTTGTCAATTTTGATCATTTGATTGTTTAAAAAGTACAGTGTTTTTCTATTTCCAGAACAATTTGGACATTCAGAAGGACAGCGATGATATGTTGTGTTTCGGATTCTGGTGTCACACCTAGCTTAGATTTTTCAGATTTTTTTATTTTACTTCCGCAATGTGAACCTGGACAATAAATAGAGCAGGGCTTGATTTTACTCATTTTATTTAGACATTGATCCATTTTCTATACCACTTGCAGTCAACTCCAAAAAAAATGTGCGCCCTTTGTAAATGTGACCAAAGACAGCTGTGAAAATAAATCTGTGTTGTTTATCCTTTTGATCTATTATTTTTTTTTAAAATCCCATACAAAAATATCTCCAAAACACTTTGCTTGCTCTACATTTAATACAACGGAATATAATTATTTAGAAATACTTATTCGAATAATAATACTATGATAATTTAATAATTTAGCAATGTAAAAAATCTGTGATTTTTCTTTCTTGTGAGTTTTCCTAATGCACACACCCTAAACCATTCAGCTCTGATGAAACCATTCTGTCTATGAATGTGAGAAAACCTCTGAATGAAGGCTGCAGGTGCACGGTCTCTCAAACACTCTCAAGAGAACTCTCAAAAGATCATTTAACCATGAAGGGTTACATACACGAGGCCAATTACTCCATTAGACCTAATGACGATCCTCTTATGCCAGATAACAACCACCTGAGAGAGACATGTCCATATGCTGGACCAGACAGCAGCGGTAATGATCTTTGCATTTTGTGAGATTGACCACAGGGTCACACACTGCATGCGTAGCCGTTAAGGAAAAATGATCCTTGAATTGATGTCTTCTTCCTGTTTTGTTTTTTTTGCTTTTTCTGGGTGAATTGAGGGTTCAACTAATGTGTTATTAAGGTAATAATTTGTCTCAAAATGGTCATGAGTTAGGCTGACCACACAGACTTGAAGATTTACATTGGCGACCCTGTCTGTATTTTCTTCTGCAGAGCACAGAAGAAGATATTTTGAAGAATGTTGGTAACCAACAACACTGGTCCCCATTGATGAATAAATGATGAAAGATTTTTATTTTTAGGTGAATATCCCTTTTAGCAAGACAAGTTGTGCCCAGTTGCTCATCATTACATTTTCCACCCTGGTTGTTTTGTAGACCTTTTAGGAGCTAGGCAGCTATCTACTTTTGTACATATTTTTGGCACTTCTGAATGCCATAATATAATCTTATATACTTTTTACGAACAGTGTCTTTGATCTTTGTCGATGACCTGAATCGTCATTGGACATGCAAAAGTAGGAGAGGAATGCAACGAGTGGGAACGAATAATCTGCTGTCATCTAACTAACCTTTAGATATTCAGCGTCCTGCTGCGCGATGTGGAATTATTCGCATGAGCCAGGACTTTCAAGAGATTGCATATCACTGGACCAGGTTCATAATGCCCATTTTGGTGGAGTCAGTGATGCGTCACAGAGGTGAAACACAGCATGCAGTTTGGGCGATGTTCTGACAAAACAGTCAACACTTCAAATTCAGTGAATTTAAAACTAAGTATCAGTGGCTCACAGATGAATATGAAGTTAGCTTTTCTGTCGTGCTTTATCTAAATCCACACAGATGGCCTAATATTACAGGACTGCTGAATGTGATGATGTTTCCTGCGGGCTTAGGTTTTTTTTAGTGTTTTGATTAATTCTGGGATTCGGTTTAGATGGCTGTAATGTTTTCCTTGTCCTTAATCTGCTAACCTCATAACTCTTAATCAAACCCGAGCAGTTTTTTTTCTTTCTGTCCTTCTATAATCTTAAATCAGGTCACAGATTATGACCTTGTGATATTCTTCCCACCCTCACTTTTCAGATGATCTTACCTGAAATTCCTTTCTAGAATCTTCTCTCAGGACAGCGATGGACGTGTGCGGTCTCTTAAAATACAGCCATGGCACAGAGGGAAGCTCCGGAACACCAAGTAAATCGATGTGTTTTACCGAAGGATGCACCTGTGGTCTTTTCACTGACCTCTGTTGTTTTTGTCTTCTCGGGAGACATTGATTCCTTACTCAGTCGTCTTGCTTCATGACCACTGGCGCAAAGCATCAGTGCTCTTATCGTTTTGCACCAGCATGAAATCTTGCCCATTAGGGTATTTCCCTGCACGAATACATGAAAGGGATTGAAATAGATATACAATACAAAGATTGGACCCCATACACTTTCATTTTTTTGAAAAAAGGACCTTGGACACCCTGGATGCAATCCTTTCGTGTTTCACTCAGGAAATAATTTCATGCAGCTTCAGAACACGAGGATGAGTAATTTTGAGAGCGCTATCTCTTTAAGAAACAGATTTCTACAGGTTTGATTATATAATGTTTAAACCAATCATGTTGCAACCGTCTCAATGAAAACTGTTCACTGAATGTTTATGAAGAGGAATAGTTCACTTCAAAATGAAAATTCTGTCAACATTTACTCATCCTAAAGATATTCTAAACCTGTATACATTTCATTATATATTTGATAAGATATTTGAAGCCAAACTGTTCTGGGGCACTATTGACTGCAAGATAGAAAAAACTACTACTATGGTAGTCAATGGTGCCCCAGAACGGTTTAGATTTCCACATTCTTCAACATATCTTCTGTTGTGTTCAGTAGGAAAAAAATGATACAGGTTTGAAACAATTTGAGTAATGACAGAAGTTTCATTTTTAGGATGAGCTTTATGTTGAACCTTTACTCTAAAATGAAAACAGTATTTGTATACTGAGAAAAACTAAAAGTATCTGTTTTCTGATGGGCAATGGCATCTGGTTTGTCATGTGAAGATGAATGATATCCGATAGCTGTCTAAACACAGATAAAAACCAATGAGCGTGATTAACCCAAGGGACCAAAACACAATGAACATACTGTTCCATAGTTGACACTCAGACAGCATATATCCATCAAAATGATGAAAAATGCCTCATAGCCCACAATCATTCCAGCAGCCATTCATAATCACGTGAGAAAACAACTTGTAATGTGACGTTATTATGCAAACTGATCTTCAGGATATTCTTGTGTAGATAAAGTACGAAGTGTAGGGATGGAATACTACAGTAGTCAGTAGTCAGGTGTCAATCTATCTTATTGACCAATGTAGCAAATTAACTTTGGGTGCGCTCTGCCATCTGTCGGTGCAGCTGTGTCACTGCAAATAGTTATGACTAATTATGCAATATAACGTTAATTGAGACGGTGTCAGCGGCAACAACATAAACAAACGTTATGTGGCCCAAAATTAACTTCCGGTAGACCTCCGCAAAGTATATCAATAACTGTTGAGTAGTTTTAATTTAATTTCATACAATTCATATACAATCAAATATTCCTATAAATTAATATTCATATAAAATTAAATATAAAATAAATTGTTAGAACCAAACACAGACCGGAAGTTAACTCCGGGGCAGGCGTGTCTGTCCGATGAAACTGTCTTGTAACTTAGTTATGTAATATAATGTCCTGCTAACAATGTGCAAATTCAATTGAAATTACACATTAAAGCAAACAATAGAAAGCATAACAAGTCTTTAAAATTCACACATTTTCGCTATTAATTCATTAACTAGCTTTCTATACGGCGTCATTTGGACCCAAGCAATGTAACAAATACATCATAAATTCCAAAAAATCATCAGCTCTTTTATTTCCACGTGACATATACAATGCAACCGTGTTTGCTTATAAATGACTGCTGTAAAGAACTTGTGAAAAACTTTTAGTTTACGATTTCAAAAAATTATAAATGAGAACAGCATGTGCAGTTCTGCACACCTGAGAGTTTAATATCAGATTCACTTTCAGATCGTAAATGTGCTTAAAAACTTTGATTTGTTTCAAAAAGTCACAGCTTCAACAAATAGAGGCGTTTCAGTGCTAGTGCGACTACGACACACTATATATAGTAAAAGGCAGTATGTCCCCCTGAGAAGAAGTTATTGAGGTGTGTTGTATAGGAGTCTGGAAGTCTTTACCCTGTGAACTGAGGCAGATTAAATGTCAGTAGCGTGGATGTTCTGGGGACGTGTAAAACTACAGTCTTGATTTACTGTATTTAGAGGAATGTGTAACAATGACATCATCAATCACAACACACAAAAAAGTGTAAAAAGAGATAAGACAAAAACAGTAGTGATGTCACATTTGTTAAATGCACTTTTGGTGAGTTTGTGTAACTTGCACAAAAGAAAATCTTCTGAAAAACTCTTACAGTGAGTTTCAGTGGTCCTTTAAGTAACACATGTTCTGTTTTGTTATTAGTCTCTTTCCTGGTGACAAATGAGATCCGTGCCAAGTTTCAGGATCGAACAGTACACACTTTTCTCGCAAGGTAAGGCATCAGCTGGACAATTATCAGACTGAGCTTCTACGTGCCTTGTAGGCAACATGTTCTGTGAGCTTGATTGATCAACACCAGATGCGTTTTCTATTAAGGACGCACGCAGCGCTTTGGCTCCGGAGCAGCAGGTGCGTAAGGAGAAACAGCGGGAGGAGGTTGAAGCTTGAGGCCAGAGCTCAGGGCGTTGAGGGAGGTCTGAAGCGGGGCAAAGGAATGCTGACAGTGGGCAGTCTGGTGAGCTGTATTTGGCCAGCACCTGAAGCTGTTCTGGTTTGAGGGCGGCTTCAGTGCAGACCCTCTCATACAGACCTGAGTAACTCTGCCAGGTTTTTATCTTCAACTGATTCAGCTGAATCCTTTCGGCTGTCAGCTTCTCGTGTTCACTCCTCTGCAGAGCAAACATATGCAGAAGTAACAAACAGGTCACGAGGGAACAGTGGAAAATGGATGTCATTTTATTTGCTACATAAAACATATAGTAAATATATCCCTATAGTATACGCGAATGTCATGAACTGTCAGAAACATGCAGGATATATTTTTTATATATTGAGGAAATAAGATCATCAAAAGAGAAATAATATTTACATGATTTATATTTATACAGTTATATTAATTTATATTAATAATAAATTATATATTTTTTCGCACAGCTGTATTGTAATTAGTTTTTTTACATTGATTTGCAATTTCCCATGTTTCTTATCACTGTAATGAAAAAAAAAAACTAAAACTACAAAGTGTAAAGCAATCCTGTTTACATATGCATAAATTATTAATTGTATACCCTTTAAATTATGCTGTAATGTTGTGATATAATAATGAGAATTTGATGAGAATCATCATCGAGAATAATGAGTAAAACATCTGGACACATAATGATAATGACAATCAGGGGACGGGCTTACAGTACGTGTCAGAAAATAATTAATGCAAAAATTTTCATAATTTTCAGATTCAACCAGTGAACAACCCAACTTCTGGATGGGTCATGTGCACTTTAATAATTAGTCATTAAAGGGATAGTTCACCCAAAAATGAAAATTCTGTCATTATTTACTCACCCTCTAGGGGGCGATTCACATTTCGCGTATTTTGCGCAAATAGGGAGCGGCACACATATGGTGCGGTGCGCACGCGTCGGCGCCGCATCGAGATGGATATAGGTCATTTTACAAGAGAAAGCGAAATGTGAATCGCCCGTAGTTGTTCCAAATCTGTATACATTTCTTTGTTCAGCTGAACACACAGAAAGATATTTGGAAGAATGTTACCAACCGACAGATAGTAGAATTACTGTATCTTTTATTGTTCTGTTGAACACAAAAGATATTTTGAGGAATTTAGGAAAGCAAACAGTCCTGGGGCACCTTTTACTTCCATTGTATTTTTTCCTACTAAGGTAGTCAATGGTGCCTCAGAACTGTCGGTTGCTAACATTCTTCCAAATATCTTCCATATATCTCCAAATAATATGCGTTCAACCGAACAAAGAAATGTATACAGCTTTGTAACAACTAGAGAGTGAGTAATTCATGACAGAATTTTCATTTTTGGGTGAATTATCCCTTTAACAAGTTCATTAAATTGGAGTCACTGAGATATCAAAGAAAGAATCAAATACCCACCAGTTTCTGGATTTCACACTCTAAGCTGTAGATGCAGTCGAGTTTTCTCTTGCGGCAGCGACGGGCTGCGACACGGTTCTTGCTCCGTCTGCGGATATCGTGCACGGCATCGAGCTGCTCCCGTGACAAGCACTGCTGCTTCAGCATCTGCTGGAAGTCATTCCTGCTCAGCGACACGATCTGGTCCACAGAGAGAGGCAGGGCCATCTGGAGGAGAGAAACGAAAAGGTTATGTTATGAAGTATCTCTTCAATAACAAATCATGTGTCCAGTTCTGAAGATACTGTATAAAGTGTGAAGTTGAGCTACGAAAATGAGTATTTAAGGCCCTTATTTCGGAAACATGTTGCCTTATTGACTTCAATGAGTCTGATTTGAACATACTTCCAGAGAAATAATAACCAATCTAGACCCAGTAACCTATAGCAGCGCAGATGCTACTGTAGGTGGCTGCTTATTGGTCAAAAGACCGTCCCAATGCACCAGGTTTGGAAAATATGATACATCACACAACTGATGCTTAGCAAATAACCAGCTCTCACCTCAAAAAGTCGTTCACTGCTGTAGGATTCACTGTCCCCCTCCGTGTCAACACTATCAGAGTCCTCCCCTGATTGGTTGGAGGGTACATATGGACTACCCTGTGATGTGTCTCCGCCCTCAACATCGTGAAGTTGAGCGCCCACTGCACCAAAGCTCTGCAAAAATGGACACTCCAATGCCGTGGGATCCAGTTGCCAGTTCGGACACTTGAGGTTTAATGCTTTCTCCGCCAAGCCCAGGCCGGACGGAGATGCCTGGGTGGGAAAAGTATCCGGCATGACCGTAAGCTGTTTGGCCACTTCTATCTCTTCTCTGCTCCTGAGTGAGTTGCTTTGTTCAGCAGGGCAATCCTCGATGTTACTGTAGCAGCTAAAGGCTGTCCCAACATCGTCTGTACCTGAGACATGGGAAATTTCTTGGCTAGCTAAGTCCCAAATAGATGACTTGCTACAGTCTTCATTGCTTGAGCAAGGAAGGCAGTTTAGGGGGCAATTGTCTTTTGGTCTCGCAAGGGTCACGGGGACCGTTTCTATGCCGCAGGCATCCAAACAGGCTCGCTCCTTACCACAAGCTATCTGAAACTTTCTGTATTTGGGACATAAGGAGGAGTAGTCTGTGTGTTTGTTGCTTTGAACATTCTGACTTCCTGTAGCATCCTCAGTGGGCGTAGAGGAAGGCAGAGATTGTTCCTTTTCTTGAAGCTGAGACTGCGAGGGTTGAGGTAACGTTTTATTTTCGTCAGTGACATCATCGCCGGTAGCCAAAGCCTCACGCGCTTTGCAGCATTTGGTCTTGCAGCATTGCTTCCTCTGGATTTTTGACGTACTTTTGCTGCTGTCAAAGAACTTGGGGAGAAGAAAATCAAAGCAGGCTTTGTCCAAGTTCTTGAAACCAAGGAAAGATGTACAGTTGCGAAGTTCAAGCACGTTCTCTTTGGTGAAGGTGAGCTTTGAGGTGTAGGCGAACTCCAGTAAGGGCTCGAATCCTTCAGCAGTCACCTGAAAGAAAAGTTATTCAGATGCATGAACATTTTACTTTACAGTGTTGTAAAAATGACACGTTTGGATAGAGAGAGACACCATTATCTTTCCACTTTGATCGTCTCAAACCTGTCATTTTGCTGTTACCTCATCCGGAAGGTTGATGACAAGTCCTTCGGGTGTGGCAAGACTAGACACACGAGCGCTGAAGAAATCACTGCAGGAGGCCAGAACGGCCCGGTGGGCTCGGAAACTCCGGTTCTCCACCACAACAGTCAAGTCGCACAGAAGATCTTTCTTCCTCTGCTCATTTAGACATTGCAGAACGTGGGAACTGTGCACAGATGACTGGAAGGTAAACTTTGAGGATTTTGAGCTATCCATTGACATGCTGAGTTAATCTGTAACATAAATACACATGCTCAATTCAAGAGGACTGTGACATAGAT
The DNA here is from genome assembly GCF_024868665.1 of Triplophysa rosa. Lineage (NCBI taxonomy): Eukaryota > Metazoa > Chordata > Actinopteri > Cypriniformes > Nemacheilidae > Triplophysa > Triplophysa rosa. The sequence continues at coordinate 11,504,759 of NC_079911.1, read as the reverse complement.
TTCAACATGTAGACAAATGCAGTGATGAATGTCATAAATCTGGTTACGCAATTCATTTAAAAGGCAAATATAGCAGGAATATCAAGCTTTGTAAAGACACAAGCCAATAATCATGTCATTCTAAGGAAAGTGGAAGCCAGACGTATACAGCAGTAAATGCCAGAAACTATAGATATTCGTTACTACTGGAATATTAGCCCACCTTCGTACAGTGTAAAAGTTTTAAAGTCTTATTGTCTTTCGTTGAATAAATATGGCATTTTCTTATTACTATTGAAAATTTAATAATGGTTTTACTTTGGTAAGTGTAATAATGTTTTATGTTTTTATGACTGATTTATAGGTTAACTACACATATCATGGTTAACGGTGGATATTGTAGTATATGGCCTTATTTGTGGTTACCATGATTTCACTAAAAATACCACAGTTACTGTAGTAAAATTGTGGTTACTTTTATAAAGGTCCTTACCATAATATTTTTACAAATGGAATTTCCATGTAAAAAAAACTGTAGTTTTTTGTACTATAGTAAACCATAGTAAAATTCCTAGATTCTTAGTTTATGAAACTTATATTAAAGTATACTACAGTATTTACTACAGTTTATCAAAAACAGTAATCACTATAATATACTTCACTAAACTACAATTTACTTTTGTAAATACAATAAAATACTACAGTATTTTTCTTATGGGTTAACACAATTGACACCAAAGATAATGGTGTCTCTCTATCCAAACGTGTCATTTTTACAGTCTGTAATTTTGTTTTAATATTCTTGGTTTATTTTCTTTTCTTCTCTCAAATTTTCTTCTTGTTCTTAATTTGATGTATTAATATTTTGTTTATATTTTCTTCCTGTCCTTAACATCAACCTGCCAAAAGGGACTACGGATGAAAATTAGCCAGTGTTGGCTAAATCTGGTGCATTTTACATATTGTATGTGTTATTAATGTGCATTGTCCCTGATTAAATAAAATGAAATTGCTTCTCAATTTTTCTCCAAATAATCTGATCATGTTATCATGTTTTTATTCTTTTATTGTGTTAGCTGTATTTTTTTTAGTTATTTTTACTAAATCAAAATAACCCAACTGCAGTTTTATTGATATTAGGCCTTAAAATATTATCTGTTTTTGCAAATAAACTCTTCATATTTATATGTAAAATAATGTAAAAATTTATTTAAATGTGAATATCAGCCACAAGTATTCAGTTGTTTTGTGGGGGTTAACTTATTGGTAATCAGTCTGACATGTATGAATGACCGCATTAACGCTCTACTGGAATGATCAGACAAGAAAATCTATGAAAAAGTCCATAAGTTATAAAACAAAGTCGTGGGTCTACGTGTCTCTACAGTCACACGGAAACTGATTATTGCACCCGTGTACACAGTTTGTCCGAGTCATGCACGCTCTCTGCTGACTCACTGGATTTTGCTGATAAAGGATGAGTAGGCATTTCCCCCGCCTGACGCTCTTCCAACGAGCTCCACTTTACGGAAAGTCATGAACACATCCCTAAAATTTCTAAGGTAAACAGCAGACGCACTTTTCATGTGGTTTAAACAAAACATTCCGGCTATGTTTTAAAATAGCCTACACTATGTTTACAACGAATCTTTAAATGCGAATATTATATCAAAACATGTTATCTAAGTAGACAGCCTCGGTCCTGTAAGTTGTCGTATTTTAAATATTTTACAAATCACATTTGTGTTGCCTGAGCAAGAAGACGTATCTATCAAATAGTAACGAAACTTTCATTTTAAATCTTTGTCTATACATTGCCAAGGTCTTAAAGTGTCTGTGTCTCTTTGCCCTCGTCGACATATAACGTTATATAAATACACGAGCTGTAATACTCACCTCTCATATCTCTGAAGAGCGAGAGTTAAAGTTGAATTTGTTACAACTAACTCGGATTTCACTTGTAACTATGAAAATAGGAGGTGCTTGTATTTTAATGCGACATCATGTGATCATACCAATGTTTACGTGCCGCCTTCTAAAACACTTCCTTGTGTTCATTGGTTTTCGGTCCTGTCTATCTCGAACGTCACGACTTCCGTAGTTTTCAACCGCAGTCCACATGGTTGACACGTAATAATAATAATAATTTAAACTATCTGTTTGGTTGCTATTTGCATTTATTATTATAAGTATTTTCCAACATTTTACGATAAAATGAAATTTGTTGTTACCAAAAATGTGTTAGTATAAACGTATGTATTTAAGCAAAATCCTTATGTAATGGCGAATATATCCAAACTAAACAATTGCTGACAAAATGTATCATTTTAAAATGTCAGTTTTCGTGATGTAAAACTCATTTGAGGAAATACAATAGGAACTAAATAAATGCTGTGTGGGAGGTGTCAGCCATTGATATTTTTAAAGAGTTTCACAATCCAAAAATGAGCAGATCACATTTCAAAACCCAAGTTCCCTATTACCCAGTGACTAAACAATGGTGTGCAGTCATACGTCTGTTGTCACCTTGCTTGAACTTGACCAGTTTAACAGAAACGTAATTCCTTCATTCCTTATTTATGCAACCAAGAGACAACAGTAAACGCTTTAAGAGCAACATTTACTCTTTCACAGCACAGCATTTTGAATGATGAAACACTGACACAATTTATGTACAATAGGCAGTGAAGCACATTTGTCAACAACACACGCCTTTTTATCACAAAGAGGTAAACATACTGTATTCTAAAAACTGTGCCAGACATGTGACCCTTCAGGTCAACAAATTAAAATATAACAAGCCTGGGCCACAATGTCAAAATCATCGGTCTCGAAAAGGACCCATTTTAGCTCAACATGTATTACATACATGAATTAAGTGTCTCCGGGATTCGGGATTCAGTTTTTCCCATCAGTACATTATTATATAAACATGGAAAGAATACTTAAATGTTTGTAAGTGACCTAGTGAGGTCATGGGGAGCCCTGCCTCTTCTAACTGAGGACTCGAAGAGTCTCGAGCTGTTTGGCGCGCTCGCTGTGAACCGTGATCAGATTTCGATTCTCTTCCGTAAGTATCCTGTATTCCTCCTCCAGCCGTGCAAACTCCCTCGACACCTTTTCATCTTCTAACAACTCTGCGATGAGTTCTTTCCTGTGCACAACACAGAAAAAAGCTTAAACATGGCAGATCAACTTACACGCTTCATAATCTTTACAAGGACGTTTGCCAAAATAACACATGACATGTGTCTTGGGTGTCTGTCAGGTGACAACAGGTTTGCATTGACTAATTTAACTAATTTTTAGGAAACAAAACTGTCAACGACATTCGGTTTGATCTTAAATCTGATACTTGGGTTGACATTATTTTACTATTTTTTATCCCACTAACTCAAGATCAAATCAACAAAGCTGTGGGCTTTGATCCAAAATGGCACAGAATCAACGATTGATCTCCTCTAGCCTACACATGGCTTTTAAACCATGTTAGCCATCTGAGCAAGGTTTAACATTTGGAACACAAAGCTTTAAGATAGTTTATAATTGGACAAGGATTATATCAGGATAACATGTATTTGCCATTTTTACATTTCACTTTTGTGTGACTAGAACGTCAACAAACCACTGTATTCAGCAAGATCTCCAGCGAATGTGTTTGAACTTGGTCACAAAAAACTCACACGTGTTTTACAGTAGGTTCCTAAAGAGGCTGATGCTTTATCGGAGCGCTTCTAAATTCTGACATGCGTTTTCCAATCTAGGAAAATTTTGAAAAGAGAACAAGCGCTGGAAATTTACAGTGGCATTTAGATATCAAGACAGTCCTTGTGTTTCCCTACATACAAACAAACATTTCATTGAGCACTTCACAAAATTTCAAGTGTATATAAAAGTTACATTCTGTAGGTACAGTACACCTGCATATTTCTGTGTAAATCTCTTCCTTCGTTCTATAGGTATAACACAACACAAAACAATTGATTCTTTTAAAAAATTGTCAAATTTCCAAAGTTCATGAAAGGGAGAACTTTTAAATGTCACTTTAAACGGACTTTCGCTTTCATTTATTGTGGTTTTGCAATGCTGTTAAGAAAATGCCTTGCACACCACAATACAGTATATACGGTCCTGTCATCATTACACGGGCTTGTTCAAACCAGCAGAACAACATAACTTGTAAAGAAAATACAACAAACAACCATACTCATGAAGTTATATAGGCCCTATTTATATTATATTTAATATTTATTATATTTACTAAGCATTAAAAAATAAAATAAAAAAAGAATTAAATAATAGGACCATTGCCTCTGATTTAAAAATAAATAGCAATATTTTAAATAACATCATACAAAATATAAATCGGGTTAGTTTGTTTAGAGTGGTTATTTTTAAAGCTTACTTTCTATCTTCCAGCCAGGCGATCTCATGTTTGACCTGGTTAAACTCATTGGCCATCTTGCAGTGGTCTTTATATACATCTACAGACTCCTTTAGTGACTGACATGGCAGGACTGGCTGTTAAGAGTGAGGAGAACAGATCATCACATTATAATTCACATATTAGTAAAACTAGTTGTGTGTAATTTAACCTTAATTTAATAATTCACAACAAACCACAGTTGTTATTATCAATAGTTTGCAAACATACTGTATGTTATTGTACACATAATTGTTACAACAAAGGCAATTTACTTTATTATATTCTGACTAAAGGACACATTATAAAATATGCACAATATTACTGTTTAGCCACATCAGACGGTTTTAATAAACACAATGTGGGGAAAGAGTTGGTGAGACGCTTGACGTTTTTTATTCCTTTTGTGAACTTCTGCTTTCGTAGTGAACACACATCACAGTTCAATAGAATATCATCTACAAAACAAAGCGCTTCCTCTTCTCCCAGTTTTCCCCCTCAAATCCCCTAAGTGTGGGTGTTGAGCCTACCCAATAACTATAGTAATATTTGTATCATATCAATACATTGTTAAATTATTTAACCAACAATCAAATATATGGGCTTTCGCCTAGACAGGTATAATCTCAAAACCAACATATTTTTAAGTGTTTTTGTGTCATTCATCCCAATAGTCAAGTGACTTTCCGTGACCCACCTCATCCCACTGTGCGACCCACAGTTTAAACCTTATCCTGGTTTGAGCAAGAAACTTTGAATCTTTCTGACATCACAAAGGAACATTACTATCACATGCCACTTTATGTAATCTCTTTGCTGCCTTTACCTCAAACTACTACTCTGTCTGAGAGTCTCTATTGATGACACAAACTTCCCTCGAAACCACTCCAATGTTCAATGCAAATTAAACTGAGCTTCAATCTTACTACTGCATTCTTGTGGTCTTACTGCTGCATTACAACTGAATATTCATTTCTGCAAGAACGTGACATATTTTCCCAATGTGATGGATTAATTTCAACATTACAGTGTGTAACAAACTAAGGACAATAAAAAATCAGTATAAAACAGAATAATGTTGACTATTTGTCAGAGATTGCTTAAAATGTATAATCTTTTTTCAACATTACACTTGCATGCAAAACTTTAGTTATTTCTGGTGTTCATTTCTAACATTAGCACAGTGGATTTATCTTGGTATGCACATTTAATGTGCAATAGTGCCATGCATTCAATATATTTTATTTCTATTATAATATTATTTTCTACAGTTTTTTTCCTTATGTTTCTACTGTCTCTACTAATTTGTATTTCCTGTAAAGCTGCTTTGCTACAATGCAGAAGTGCTATAGAAATATCTTTGATTTGAGAGCTTAAAAACATTGCAAAGAAAATATTTTGTGAAGTTGCTTTGAATCAGTCTGACATTGGGTAAAGTGGTAAATAAAATGGAATTGTATCAAAATAGAGCGATATATAATAACAATAAAGAATAGAACAAAATAAAGGCAAACTGTTTCAGCATATAATAATTCTTTCAATCATACAAGTCATTTTCGTATATGCTTACAGTGTGCTTTTATAATTCATGGACAACAACTGTTTTCCGTGTAAAGTATATGGCTTTGAATCTGTAAAGGAAAAGTTTGGGACAGATCAGAGGACAATGGCTTCAATATGCACAGAAGCTCATTGGTCACTGTCAAGGCCATAAGTCAAACTTAACAATAATTTTAACCTTGCTGGATGTTGTGCCACCAGCTTGTAGACTTAAATCAACCTAGCTAAAATCATAATGAACATCAGTCACCCAGCATACTTGCTAAGTACTCCAGGAGGACTAAAGTATTGTTTTAAGAGATTATTAATAACCTTTACCTGCAGACGTTGCTCAAGGTCAGGAAAAGATGGAAGGGGATCTTCTGCATCTTTCAACTCTGAGAGGAAAATAAAGCCAGGTCAACATGTCTGGTATGTGAATACTAATGTTTGAGTTCTTCATGATGACATCTACATCCATCTAATCAACCCAACCATACAACATCTCAAATTGCACCACAATGACACCATATCTACTGTCTGTTATCATGTTAGATATGTATACTGATTTAGGTCCAGCCTCTCCGGCATAAACAAACCGTGGGCATCACACGAGAGACCTAAAAAACTGGTCCCAGATCAGGACAAAAAGCCTAATTCAAACACCACCTGTTAGGCCGTGGACTCCATAATCCTAAATGGACAGATTGAAAGTAACTATCGGCCAGATTCTTCATAATGGCTTGACTTTAATGAGCACTCTGACAGACAGCTTGTCTGCACTGGTTCCCGCCATGCCAGCTATGTCCAAGTGGGGCTCACTCCACTCATGCTGGGAATCCTCTGATGCAATCAGCTAAAAGAGGACTGTTTACAGTCACGCTTCAGCCAGAAGGCCAATTAAGCGATATATAAATACAGTATATATATATATATATGTATATACACGAAATTGGTACATGATCTTATCTTAAACCTGATAGGCCCATTACTCAAATAAGGAATCTCATGTAATGCCCGCAGTATGTGGCCGGTGGGGGTGAACGTGACAGTTTCGTGTTATTTTGGCTGATTGTATGCACGCCAGTGACTGGTCATGTCAGAAGATGGGGCCACGAGGTTTGTTTGACAAATATATACAGTAATATTTGAATAACATAAGTGGTATAATAATTAACTGTGGTATTTGAAGTAAAACCATAGTAACCACAAATTTAGCATTGTTGAGCGTGATATTTGCAGTAAAATTGTGGTAAAACCATACTTTAATAAAACATTCATTATATTTTTGGCACACCAGTGGCTGTTTATTACACATGGGGCTACACAAGTATGGACAAAAAAATGTGCATTGATATACTGTATATCTAGTTCCATCTTTGAATTCAAGACTCAGAAAACACACAAAAGATGACAGGACAAACCAGCAACAAAGCGTGTAGTATGAAATGCTTTTAAATTTAGGCCTGTGTTCTAAAAGCAAATGAATGAATCATGCAGCAATGAGGTATTAAAAAGGAAACCTGATGCTGCAATGTCCCGGCAGCAGCTGCCATCAAAGCATTTGCATGAATAGCTGTAAAACACTTTGACAGTGCTGTTGACTTTGTGGCTAGGTAGATATCTTGTTTTTAAGATGCCAGAGATGAACTAAAATAGAGGGGCACCTGCTTCTCTGAAAAGGATGGCAGAAGTTGAATTGATCCCCCACGAGAGGCTTTGGGTGGCTTTTGTTGGTTGCCATTTTAGTAGAAGTCATGCATCTTCCTAACCTATTTTAGTCTCTCAATCACAGTCTCTGTCACAACTGTGTAAACTGAAAATCTAGATCATCACTTCTGTCAGAGTAGATATGTTACCTGGGGTTTCTTTGAGGCTGAACGCTATTTGTACTTCAGGTTTAGCTGCAGAGACTCGTCTTGTTGAGGTGATCATTTATTCCTGAGGAGGAAACACAGATTGAAAAGCATTTAGTGTACATCTTATTTCTTACACACACATTCACCAGGATACAAAATGTGATAGGTTTCATCATGGGGCTGCAGTGTCTGCAGTAATCTCAGTGTTGTTTATAACATTATTTTGAGCAGCCTAAATAAACATGCAACACAGCAATACTTTTAAAAACAACAACAAAAAATAAAAAGCACTTAATTCATAATGATTTTTTATTTGTATGATATATAGCTAAAATGTAAACTGCCCATAAGCTACACAAGCCTAAACATAATGTCATTGTCTCATGTTCCAAAAGATAAGGAGACAATTGTAACATGTGCAACGTCGAGATTAAAAAATAAATAAATAACATCATAGTTGCATATGATTATATGAGTGAAAAACTTTACCTGCCAATCGAAACGTATTTATAGAAAAGTGTCAAATCACGCGCTCGAAAGGAGTCGCTACAGGCGCCCCATTGACACTCGTGTAGATCTTCTGCACCGCGTTTATACTCTAAAAAAGTCTCGATATTAATCCTCGTAGTGTACACAGAGAAGCCAAAAGGAGATTTACGAAACAAAGCTAAAGAAATCACAGCTCTTCAACTCAAGTGGAACACTGTTTCTGTGTGTGCCAGCCGGACGCCAATTAAATGGCCCAGATGACATGACTTTGCGTGAGAACAATGTGCATCTCTCCAATCAGCTTTGAGTGACCCAGACATTAACTTGAACAATGCATAGGTTTTTACATTGATAATAATTGTGTCCTCACTGGTTTACGTCCCTGTCTTTGAGCCCTGGAAAGGGTTTATGTTTTTAGAAGGAAATATTGTTTTGGCGTCATTCAAACATGAAATTGCTCAATAGAACTCGGAAGTCACACATGAATTAATTTATATATAAACAATAACGTAGCGTACATAACAAACATGTACATTTTAACAAGAATAAAATGGTTTAACAATTTTATTAGATTTTATTAAAGTATTTTTTACATACATACATAAATATAAAACATACATATAAAAGCATATTAAGACATTTTATTATGATTTTGTTTAATTTTATTTTCCATATTTTTTGTTCAATACTATTTAAATTAAATTGCTCAGTACACGATAAAAACGCATTAGGCTACTCCAAAAACACGCATATTTTTTTCCAGTACTCATTTATAAAAAGAAAATGTCAAATATATGTACATAACCCGTTACTGTTAATCATTCGGTTTTAAAATATTTTAAAAACACTATCCCAAACACAAATGCAAAACATGAAATGTCTTTTCTCATGGGGTGGAGGTCGATCGACTCATTCGGCGCTTGACTCTTTTCTCCTGTCTCCAGCAATCCGTGCATCTGTTCTCTCCACAGTCACGTCTGTTCTTTCTTAGCTGCTGCATGCTTTCTGAGCGCTGCAGTGTCATCGCAGCCTCAATTTGATATCCACAATATCTGCTCAAAATGGCTCTTCACGTCCCCAAAGCACCGGGCTTTGCTCAGATGTTAAAGGATGGTGCGAAGGTACGGCTGTTGAATAAATGTTTGATTCTGCTGTGTTATTTCACGGAACACCCAGTAAGTTCATATAGAGTTTTCTAGAACATGGGCCTTCTGGTCCATGTAACGTTAGTTGCAGGTTAAACCCATTATGCTTTTGTAATTGGCTGAGAAATAATTGTTTTAACAGTTAGAAAGATCGCAATTATTATTGCGTATTTATAGAAAGCGTGCCCTGGCTTTTGACGGCAAGTGATTTTCGTCAGAAAGGGATGGGTGAATGAAGTTAGCATGTTAGCTGAAGACATGTGCGCCTACCGGCACAGCACTGTTACTGACAGGCAGAAATTGTCCATCTGACGTCCCACTGCATTGACAACTTATCCATTTTATTTGTGTAAAATCGCAGCAACACATCTTTTATAAAAGACTTTGACGGAGATGATAAATGGACAAAAATGAAAGATGCAAGCTGTGCCACATGAATCCACTGAATCTCTGCTATGTTGATATTTGATTGTATGAAGCGTATATATTTAATAATATTTTGACGGAATATTTTCTATTATCTGAAGAAAGATTAATTGCTCACAAAATAAAAATGCATTTGTTTCACAATAACAACTCATTATCCTTTTCTTCATTCAGCACTATTCTGGTCTTGAAGAGGCAGTTTACAGAAATATCCAGGCTTGCAAAGAACTAGCACAGACCACAAGAACTGCATATGGGCCCAATGGTAAGTCATACACTTTCTCCCATTGTAAACTATATCTTTTTGTGACAACGGTTGATGCTAAAATGTATACGTTTTCACAGGTATGAACAAAATGGTCATCAACCATCTGGAGAAACTCTTTGTTACAAACGACGCTGCCACCATTCTCAGAGAGCTGGAGGTAATCATAAGCATTATAGAAATCCAGTATTGTTGTCTTCAGCACATTCATGATGACATGAATAGGCTTGCATAATTTCCAAAGAGCGTTTCCACTAAAAGTGTGTTTCTGTTGTTGTACAGGTTCAGCACCCAGCAGCTAGAATGATTGTGATGGCATCACACATGCAAGAGCAGGAGGTTGGTGATGGGACAAACTTTGTGCTGGTGTTTGCTGGTGCTCTCTTGGAGCTGGCAGAAGAACTGCTGAGGATGGGCCTGTCTGTGTCAGAGGTCAGTAAACAGCAGCTCTACGTAGGAGATGGATGTTTGTATTAAATTTATGCATGACTTAATTCATAACGTTGTTATAAGTATACCCGAGGAGTGCTTCATTATCTTTTGCTGTCTTTTTAAATTCTTTTCTGTTTCCTGTGTTATAAATGTATGATTTGATGATTGTTGATTAATTATGCAGGTGATTGAGGGATATGAGATGGCATGTAAGAAAACTCTTGAGATTCTGCCTGATTGCGTTTGCTCTTCGGTTAAAAACCTGCACGATCTGGACGAGGCCAAGGCGATGATCCTCTCAGCTGTCATGAGCAAACAGTACGGCAATGAGGATTTCCTGGCCGACCTTATTGCACAAGCTTGCGGTAAAATCTGAATTTAAATTCTTTTGTGTTCTCTCACAATTATAATGTGTTCAGTCCAAGGCTGTAAATATTAACGTGGCTTTTTTTGGTTTAAGCAACTTTCATGTAATTAAGTGATGATATTCTTAGGACTTTTGTGTGTTACTGGCCTTTTTAACAGGATGAAATGTATTTCTTTTTGTAGTCTCCATCTTCCCTGAGTCCGGCAATTTCAACGTTGATAATGTCAGAGTGTGCAAGATTTTGGTAAGTATAAAAAGTAAATTACCTGAATATGTCGAAATAGTAGGATGGAGCCGGTCCAGCTATTTTCTTTTTTTGTGTAGGGTTGTGGTCTGAACTCTTCTACAATGCTTCACGGGATGGTATTTAAGAAGGAGTTGGAGGGAGACGTCACATCAGTCAAAGATGCAAAGATAGCGGTGTTCTCCTGTCCGTTTGACTGCATGGCTACTGAAACAAAGGTAGAAAAATGCTCATTTAAAAACTATGTAAACATATTTCATGCTAGATTATATATCTGTATTGTGTTGGCCTTGATATTTGCCTAAATTACTAGCAGATCTTTTGTAATTGACAAATATGACCCATAGGTTGCACACTGCAGCAATAAAATGCATTGTTTTTATTTGGAATATATCTATTTGGTTTTCTTAAGTTGTTTCTGTCCGATGTGTCACAGGGCACAGTACTTATCAAGAATGCAGAGGAGCTGATGAATTTCAGCAAAGGAGAGGAGGACCAGATGGAGGCCCAGGTCAAGTCTATCGCTGATTCTGGGGCCACTGTGGTTGTTACTGGGGGCAAAGTTGCTGACATGGCCCTTCATTACGCCAACAAGTACAAGCTTATGGTAGTCAGGTGAGTGACATCATTTCCTGTTTGCACTCCCTCGCCATAAACAATTCGTTACTGATTTTTGTTTTGTACAGTTGAAAAACAGAACAAACAGAACATAATGGCCAGGTTTTCAAGGCTTAGCTTAAGCCCGGACTATGCCTTTGTCAAATTAGCATATTTAATTCGCTTTTATTAAAATGCCATTGATAAAAACATTACTGGTGTGCATCTTGAGACAAAACAATGGCAATGACATATTTTAAGATATGTCAGGGCAATTTATTTTCAGTTAAGACAGCTCAAACTTTAATTTTAGTGTGGTATTAGTCTTAAGACTTGTCTGTGAAACCGAGCAAATATCTGATGTTTATACATGCTTTGTATTTTTTTTTTTTTACTAAGGCTAAACTCAAAATGGGACCTTAGACGACTATGCAAAACTGTAGGAGCCACTGCATTGCCCAGACTAGTAAGTTTGGCTTTTTTTTAACCATTTCAGACTTGGGTCCTGGTGTAGAATCACTTGATGTCAGTCTCAATGTTGTTTTTATTCTGAATAAACAGACTTCCCCGACCCCAGAGGAGATGGGCCGCTGTGATAGTGTTTACCTGTCAGAGGTTGGAGACACTCAGGTTGTGGTCTTTAAACATGGTGAGACTTTTGTAGAAAATGAGGTTTTAAAATATTCCTAAACAAATAATTATGTAATCCTTTAGGATCCAAACAGCTTACACATACTTTCTCATTTTTAGATAAAGAGGATGGTGCCATTGCTACTTTGGTGATTCGTGGGTCCACAGACAATCTGATGGATGATATTGAGCGTGCCATTGACGATGGAGTCAACACCTTTAAAGTCCTTGTCAGGGTGAGTCCAGGCTTATTTAAAACTCCTCCCTCCTTCCAAATCCACCTGCACACGATTAAGAAAATGTTAGAATATAATGTTAACTAAGTTATTTTTTTCTCAGGACAAGCGTCTTTGCCCAGGGGCAGGTGCCACAGAAATCGAGCTGGCTAAACACATAACCTCCTATGGAGAGGTAAGAAAGTAACAAACTTCATTATATTTTGTCGCTCATATGAACTTGCACTCCAGTTGATGCTCTGATTTCTTCTAAAGTCATGCCCAGGCCTGGAGCAGTACGCCATCAAGAAGTACGCCGAGGCGTTTGAAGTGCTTCCCCGTGCTTTGGCAGAGAATTCTGGTGTGAAGGGCAACGAGCTGATCTCCAAACTGTACGCTGCTCACCACGAGGGCAACAAGAACGCAGGGTTTGACATTGAGGTGAGGCCTCTGAAGTACAATTTTACAGTAAACCGTTGACATGAGATGTCAAATAATTGATGAACATTGAACTCTGTTAAGGGAGAGGGACCTGCTGTGAAGGACATGATGGAGGCTGGTGTCTTCGATCCTTATCTGGTCAAAAACTGGGCTATCAAATTGGCCACAAACGCTGCCATTACAGTCCTCCGTGTGGATCAGGTTAGCCATTTATTGTACATTTATTTGTTTATATTTGTGCAGTTGTCCTTATTGTATCAAATTTAGGCACTGCATCAAGATGTTTTCTGGATTATGATGTGATATGTGTATGCCAGATCATAATGGCAAAACCAGCAGGGGGACCCAAAGCCCCCAAACAGCAAGGACACTGGGACAAGGATGATTATGCAGAGGAGCCAGACAAATTTGATACGCATCATTGATAAATAAAAACATAGCAAAGGTGCCCAAAAACATGCCACGGTTTGGAGTGCTTAACCACTGGAGTGATGGAGGGTGTTGCATGAACACTGTGGAAAGTTTACTAGTAATATTGACAATTTGTTTAGATAGTGGAATTTCTTGTGGTTTTTAATTCGAAAATTTGATAATTGAGAGTTGCATTTCAATTCTTTAAGAGCTTTTGTTGGATTTTGACTGTTGTATCGTAACTAAAGCGATACTAAAGCATTAACATTGCTCACTGTTTGGATATTTTGGCACGGTTTACTTGCATGCTGCATGCACTAAAAGCACTTTTTTTGTCTCGGAGCACTGCTAACATTGCACCAAATCACAGTTTTAACTGTCTCGTATGCTTTAAGTGTGTGTTTGAATATGTCTATCCACATATTTACCCACAGATCATCATGGCCAAGCCAGCTGGAGGACCCAAAGCTCCACAAGGAAAGAAGGACTGGGACGAAGATGAATGATGTCACTAACCTGTGTGTTCTTCCATCTGTTCCTCACTGTCTTAGCTTTTCAAGTGTTGTGTATTTAATATCAAGCCCCATTCTTTTGTATTTTTTTAGGAGAAGCCATTCATGTTAACGATTGAGTGGCTTTGAGCTCTTTATTTCTGGTCCCAATAAAAGGCACTTTAGCTGTCAGCTGACTCTTTTCTTTTAAGCAATCATTATTAATGTAATAATGGTGTTTTGCATAATTATGTCACCTGAAATGTCAAATAAAATAATTTCTAGTCAGTTGAGAAAATAACTTTGTACCATAAGAGACAATTGGCTGCTTAACCAGGTCTGTCAAATTTTATAAAAAGTGAGATCACCTATGTTAGGAGAGGAGCCTCTCAGCCCCACCTCAAGGTTAGCAGCTCAGTTTTACTATTGTTATAATTGACCAGCACAAATACAAATTATACCAATTCATAAATTTGATAAAAGATAGACAAATTAATCCAAATAAAATGGTTTATGTATTATAAAATGATTTATCAAAAATGTAAAAATTGGCCCCAAACAAGCAGTTCTCAGTGCTGTACACAGCAGGATTGCTGAATTTATGTCAAGCTGTTACTGCAATGTTAATCAGAGTGCTCAGCAGATGTAGTCTTAACATAGCTGAAAACAACATTGATACAGGAGAATTTAGAATAATGAAATGCATCCAGTACTTCTTTAGATAGTCGAAGCTAAGTTAATCATTAAATGTGCATTGTCTTTTATATGCATGGTCTTCAAATACGCATATTTAATCAGTTACTTTAACCAATAGGAATAATGACAAATTATTAATAATAATAATTAATATTAATTAATTGATAAAATATTATTAACATCAACAAAAGCCATCTTCAAACTGCAGCAGCGCTTTTTCAGCGTAGTTGCTGGTTGTTTGGGACGTGCTGTAAAATGGGGACATTTCCGGAGAAAGCTCCATTCTGAGACAGAACACAAAAAACCTAGTACGGGGGAGTCTGGTCACCTTAATGTAGGCCTACATATCAAAGATTAAACTTTGATACTACTGTTATTTAAAATATATTACTAATATAAATTAAATGATATATATTAAATATATTACTATTATTATTGATGTATTAATTATTTGTAATATTTTTATTATTGTTAGTGGCGACTAGTTATTGTGGTAATTATGGCATTTTAAAGCATACTGTCCTGACCACCGTAATTTTATTGAGGGGAAACAAAAATGCCGTTATGCGCCCTCACCGGGAGCGCGCGTCATTCTGGATTGCTCCTGAATGCACAAGTACACCTGGCTGCAGGATGCAGTACGGGGCGCTGCTACATGTGGGGGAGGAGCGCCACGTGGAGCTCCGCCCCCATATGTAGCACCGCCCCGTACTGCATCCTGCAGCCAGGACCTCCTCCCTGAATGCGTGCTCCCGCGGTCAGGACTCAGGCGACGATAAACATGGCCGCTCTCAGCAAGTCCATACCGCACAGCTGCTATGAGATTGGACACACATGGAGTACCTCATGTACGACTTCCACCATGCAGGTGACAGCCGGAGCTCTGGAGGTCTCCTTCAAGATATATGCACCTCTGTATTTGGTGAGCGTAATTTCGTTAAAATGTTCGTTGCTAAGCGCAAGTTCTGAGTTAGCCAGTCAGCTACATGAGTCTTGCAACACGGCGCAAGGGCCCGCATGCGGCGCTGTGCAGACCGATTAGTTTGACATGAAGTATCGCGAGTGTGGATCCAACAACAGTACAGTTTTCAAACCGATCTCGCGGTACCGTAATGTCATATTAGGCTCCGTCTGCGCAGCGCCTCATGAAGTCGAACACGCCTAATGTGTTTGTTGTGTATTTAGATTAATATATGTTCTAATCCCGTTACGTTTTGAATTTGTTAGTTTAAAGGTGACATGGAGCAGGTAGATAGACCGATACAATGCTCTTTTAAATCCTGCTGGATTAAAATTATACAGCTGTCAAGTAACGTTACTCTCAAACATCTCCCTTTACGCTTCTTTTTTCTAGCATTAAAACACATGTCCTGTATCGTATTATGAGGTTAAACGTCACGAAAGGTCGTTGAACATGTAGATATATAATGTGATTAATAGACTGCCTGGTTTCTTTTGCACAATCATTCTCATAAAACCGAAAGTATCCTATTTAAAACACCGTTTGCTAGTCAGTCAAAACTGGGCATTTTGCAAAAGCAGAAGTCATAGATATAACGTTAGATCTTAGCGAGATGTTTGATAAAGATGCCTTTCGTTAAACTGATCAAATCAGTTACTGTCAGTTTGGGGTTTATTTTAGCTCTTAATATATTTAACTTGTTCGGCTTTGGATCTCCCTAGGAAAATTATTAGTGGTTTTATTGTAGTAAAAATTGCAGTACCTATTTTATTGTAGTATCATTATATTAACATAGTTTTACTACAAATGTCGTGGTTATAAACTATGGTTATTGTGGTGAAACACAGTACATTTTTGTAACTTACTATATTAACTATGGTTGCTGTAGTTAACACTTTTCATAAGGGTTGTTCTTGGTGGAATAGTCTATTGTTTATGCCTTGATAATCATTAAATGAGTCATATGACACGGCTAAAACGAATATTCTAGATTGTTTTGGATGTAATGTAATGTGTATACACGATTTAAGGTAAAAAAAAAAACCCACTGTGTTTTTCACATACCGTGCATGTTTGTATCTCCTCTTTGCCCCGCCTCTCTGAAACGCGCTGATTTTTAACAAAGCTCATCGTTCTGAAAAGCGAGGTGTGCTATGATTGGCCAGTTAACCAGTGCGTAGTGATTGGTCGAATACTGCAAGCGTGTGACGGAAATGTAACGCCGCTTACCATATTTGGAGCATCAGGTTCCACGGATGATCCGTGATCTGTTCGGATCGTACTCTGCGGTTCGGAACGCATGTGACCCGCGGATTAAATGTACATTTATTCATCATTGAGTAAGAGAGTAAAACGCTCTCTCTCTACAGTTTTAGCGCCCTCTCTCTCTCTCTCTCTCTCTCTCTCTCTCTCTCTCTCCAGTATCTGAACGAGTACAATGTTAAAGCGGTTCCAGATAAACAATGACACTCAAAACTGCTCCGTCACACAGCTAATATTAGAACAATAACATATCTTGGTCCTAACAAACAGAAAAACCAATGTTACTCACATACTGATCCTAATCAAAGCAACGTCCTCGGGGGTGATTTTAAGACGATCTTTCACTCCAACGACTCTCTGCTGGAAAGTATCTCCATAGATATCTATGAGAATCTCTGCTAAAAACCTTAGTACCGCGGGTCCTAACGCGTCTCTGCTAGAAAGACTTTATAATATTAACGCAGGTCCTAGCTCCTGCCTGACTTTTAGCCTTCCTTTATATTTAAAATCCACAAACCTTTTATTTTGTGTAATAAATAAGACATCGCTCTTTCTACAGTCTTTCTAATGCCCGCATGATCTCTTCCCTGCGTCAACATGAGAACGACATCCTTTTGTACTATTTTGGCCACCGTCGTGTTTGGACTGAGCGATTCGTTGCAAATCTATAATACACCGCTAGTGGCCGCTGTAAATCAAATTCTGCGCCTTTAACGAATCAGGGAAGCAAACGCAATGATACAGGCGAACCAATCAGTAAGTGAATGTTGGCAACCACGCCTGCGTATTCTTAAATGTCCGTTTACACAGAAACGCAACCCCTGAGTTTTCTAACTAAAACGGGGTCTGCAGCGTTTCCAAAAGTGAAAAGTCTCAGTTTTCGGGGGTTGAAAACTCCGGAGTAGTGTAAAGGCAGGTGTAACCGTAGCAAGAGTTAGCGGACGATCACACAGAACATGCTTTTTCTGTTCGAAAACGCGAGGCGTGCCTTGCTGCTCTTTTGGTTGACTCTTTGAAAAGAGCAGCGGCAGCGTTTGTAACCACAATATGTTGCTAGGTAACCACCGAAACAGATGTCCTGTCAGTTAAGGATTATAGCGCGAGCAGCAAAAAACGCGTTCTGTCTGATCGACCCCTTAGTTTTGAAATTGAAACACACGTCTAACCGCAAGGTTTTACAGGGGCACAGTCTTTGTAAATATGTGTGCTAAAGACTTTTTAAGTACAAACCAGACACTAAATGACCAATTTGTTTATGTTTGTTATGTTGTAACCCCAATCCATGGTCCACCTTTTTCGGCACAACTGACTGTTAGTGTTCATAGATCAGACAGGGAGTGTTGCATCATTTGGGTTTATCATTAGTTTTCATTGCAAAACCGCCGTTTTAGTGGAGCAATGTCTGAATTGTTGCAGTTCTTACATTATCAGCAGTTTATAACGGCATAGTTCTTGCGAAAATTAAATATTGTATCATAGTCTCTCAAGGGCAAGGCTTTGATGGCAGTGATCTGTTGTACCAGATGGCAGTGATCTGTTATCTAGTCTTGATGTAATGCAATAGCGCAAGAGTTACAGCTGTAGTATTTGTGAACTCCGTGTGTATTTATATATTGTCACAGAATTGTCAGGTAATTTGTATTTCTATCTTTACCCTCTAGTTCACATCAAAACTTTCACCAAATTCAAAAATACATTTTGAAGAATTTAATGATGCAAGTTCTGTCGTTTGTTTGTTTTTCCAAATAATAGTAGTGAATTGAAATACAGCAGTGAAGCATTCGATTTCAAATCAGTTTTATTTCTGTAGCACTTTTTTTCAATGCGCATGTTTCGCTAAGCATTTTAGTATGAAATAAATTGTCCAACCATTTCAGTACATATACTAAAATCAACTGTGGAGTTAAGAGTTTGTCTGGGGGATTAAATGTCAATTTCTTTAACTTTGAAGTTTCATTTGTGTGTTTCAGATCGCAGCCATTTTAAGAAGAAGAAAGAAGGATTATTACACGAAAAGGCTGGTTCCTGAGATCCTTCAGTCCACATCTTTCCTGACCGCAAATGGAGGCCTATACATCGCATTCTTCTGCATTCTTCGGTAAACAAGCGATTCAGAGAAATGTTTGTTCTGTGATTTTTTTTGCCACATCCACAGCCATTCAAACATGAATTACAGCAACCTTTGAATCCCTGTCATTATCAAGCGTTTAAAGTCTGCACACAAGAACATTGCGATCTATAAAGAATTGTTCTTAGATAAATTACACAGATAAAGTTTAGATTTATGACTGGTATTCTGCATGACCGGTTGAGGCAATGGACTATAGTTGACTTCAATTTGTCATTGAATTTAATTATCAGACAGCAAAATTATGTTCAGATGAAAGCATCACTGTTAGCTCCAGTCTGCTGTTGTTTATCTTATTCATAAAGGTATTCTGATTATAAATGACCATCTTTCTGTGTTTCTTATCTCTTTCTTCTCCTATTCAGGAGGCTTTTGGGACGTTTTTACTCCTGGTCAGCTGGTTTTGGGGCGGCACTGCCTGCCTCATACATCGCCATACTAATAGAGCGTAAAAGCAGGTCAGCCCTGATGTTTTCCTCTTCCATCACTTATTCTGCCTTCTTTATAAAATAAAGCGTATCCACATTTACAAAGTGAAAATAAGTTATGTGGACCAATAACCAGAAATATACGATTCCCAAGGAATAATTCAAATGTAAGTCCTGGTTTCACTATTAGGTGCACTGTTATAATGCATAACTGTAAATGTGAATAGAGCATCACAGAAACGTAAAGCTTAGACTCATTTACTTTACTGTACATAAATAGTTTATTACTGCTCTTAATAGTGTGTTACTTTGTTTTTATACAGGAGAGGACTTCTAACAATTTATATGGCAAACCTGGTAAGGCAATTTATCATTTTCTATCATTGCGATTTAGTCATCTTGACAGTTCTTTCATACTTTCATGACCATTTCCTGGCAGAAGTCAACACATCACATCTGTTATCTGTCACTCATGCTGCTTTTTCTGGAACAGATTGTCAAAACTGTCTGTTTCGAGCAAAGCAAGGCTGATTTTGATAGTAAGTGCTCTGTCATTTCCAGGCAACGGAGACAATTTTTCGGATGGCTGTCACACGAGGTCTTGTTAAGCCCATGAAGCATGGAGAGGTACTTTCTTTCCAGTTTTCTGGAGCTTTATTATATTATGCTGATGCAAATAAATCTGTTAGCACTATTGATAGAATGGCACTTTATAAACGGTCAGTTCTGGTCCTTGATTCTGATTGGTTGAGCCGAGTTCTAAGCCGTTTTAAAATACTCCAATTTAAAACTGCTGACCGCATTACATAGACTTAATATCACTTTAATTACATTATTTTATGAAACCTTGTAACTCATATGCAATAACCGTTTTATAAAAACAATAAGCCCCTCGAAGCAGTGGGTTACAAGCAGTGTTGGGCAAGTTAAGTTACTCTGAAAAAGTAATGAATTACTAGTTACTAATTACATATTCAATAGTGTAATTAGATTACTGTACAAATTACTCTCCAAAAAGTATTTCATTACTTGTTATATCACCTATATCAACCTTGATTAGTTAACTGATTCAAGGATAGACATGAAAGGGCTCTTTTAATTCATTTAAATAAATAATATAAAACTACATAAAGTAGTATTATTAACTGACCAAAGTATTACAAATGTGAGAAATATACATTAAAGCATGCATTTTAAAGTTAGACATTGAATTTTGATGTCAATTCCACTATTGCACAGACATACACTCACCTAAAGGATTATTAGGAACACCATACTAATACGGTGTTTGACCCCCTTTCGCCTTCAGAACTGCCTTAATTCTACGTGGCATTGATTCAACAAGGTGCTGAAAGCATTCTTTAGAAATGTTGGCCCATATTGATAGGATAGCATCTTGCAGTTGATGGAGATTTGTGGGATGCACATCCAGGGCACGAAGCTCCCGTTCCACCACATCCCAAAGATGTTCTATCGGGTTGAGATCTGGTGACTGTGGGGGCCATTCTAGTACAGTGAACTCATTGTCATGTTCAAGAAACCAATTTGAAATGATTCGAGCTTTGTGACATGGTGCATTATCCTGCTGGAAGTAGCCATTAGAGGATGGGTACATGGTGGTCATAAAGGGATGGACATGGTCAGAAACAATGCTCAGGTAGGCCGTGGCATTTAAACGATGCCCAATTGGCACTAAGGGGCCTAAAGTGTGCCAAGAAAACATCCCCCACACCATTACACCACCACCACCAGCCTGCACAGTGGTAACAAGGCATGATGGATCCATGTTCTCATTCTGTTTACGCCAAATTCTGACTCTACCATTTGAATGTCTCAACAGAAATCGAGACTCATCAGACCAGGCAACATTTTTCCAGTCTTCAACTGTCCAATTTTGGTGAGCTCGTGCAAATTGTAGCCTCTTTTTCCTATTTGTAGTGGAGATGAGTGGTACCCGGTGGGGTCTTCTGCTGTTGTAGCCCATCTGCCTCAAGGTTGTGCGTGTTGTGGCTTCACAAATGCTTTGCTGCATACCTCGGTTGTAACGAGTGGTTATTTCAGTCAAAGTTGCTCTTCTATCAGCTTGAATCAGTCGGCCCATTCTCCTCTGACCTCTAGCATCAACAAGGCATTTTCGCCCACAGGACTGCCGCATACTGGATGTTTTTCCCTTTTCACACCATTCTTTGTAAACCCTAGAAATGGTTGTGCGTGAAAATCCCAGTAACTGAGCAGATTGTGAAATACTCAGACCGGCCCGTCTGGCACCAACAACCATGCCACGCTCAAAATTGCTTAAATCACCTTTCTTTCCCATTCTGACATTCAGTTTGGAGTTCAGGAGATTGTCTTGACCAGGACCACACCCCTAAATGCATTGAAGCAACTGCCATGTGATTGGTTGATTAGATAATTGCATTAATGAGAAATTGAACAGGTGTTCCTAATAATCCTTTAGGTGAGTGTATATTACACACAGTATTTAGATTAATTACTTCAGAAGTAACTGTAATTAAATTACAAAAAATAGGAGTAATAAATTACAGTAACTAATTACTTAGTAACTAGTTACACCCAACACTGGTTACAAGTGCATTTTATAACAGCTAAGGGGTCTTTAGGCACTCCGCTTCGTGATTTGGACGATTGGTGATAGAACTAGATTTGGATGATCTTGATGAACCCATCTTGCTTTTTAGATTCTTCTCTTCTGCTTGACCGCATCTCTCTACATGTTTTTCTTCAGGTTAGTTGGTCAAGTTATTGTTTAAAATAAATTGGCTATTAAATATTAAAACATTAAATGAAATGGCTTGTATCTGTAGTAACATTTTTAAGTCTTGTTATCTTCAGATGTAAGGATGGTCTGAATGGTTTTGCTTTCTCTGCCTTAAAGTAAGTGATTTTTTTAATCAAATTTATAGCTTCTTGACTCTGATACGTGTGTCTTGTCATGATTTTTAATTTCGTGAGGATTTACTGTTAATCTCAAAGCACCACCGCAGATGTCCTGTGCAGTGTATTAAAGCTTGTAGTTGCTGTGTTAAAGAAGATTATGTGTCTGGCAGATTTATAGTTGGCAAGGAGGAGATTCCTACACACTCTTGCCTGCCTGAGCACACATACCCACAAGGCTCAGAGAGATCGACAACGCCGCTGGATGAGAGACGAGAACCCACACCTGCCTCTAGGGGGAGCTGCATCGGAGCACTCGCACGCAAACTGCTAGACTCTGTGTAAGTGTGACATACAATATTTGTTGCAGAATAAATTCAGTCGCACGTGCATGTCGCCCCGCCTCATAACATGTGTGTGTTTGCATTCATTGTATGCGTGTCGTCCCCTTTAGATGCAAACATGGACCGAGACATAGATGTTGCAAACACTATCAGGACAACTGCATCTCCTACTGTGTTAAAGTAAGAGTTTGAGACCTCCTACCCTGCTGTCCTTGACACCAGTCATCTGTTTGTTCTGAGAGCTTGTGTTTGAAAGAGAAACAAGGTAGATGTGAAAGAGTAAGTGTGATAGTTTCATCTAGGTTAAAGGGGACGCCGGTGCCCTTTGCTCACTACCTAGCTGTTGCTGTTTTCTGGAAAGCAGCCTTAAGTTTTTGTTGCTTTGTGTTTTTTAAGGGTTTCATCCGGATGTTCAGCGTGGGTTATCTTATTCAATGCTGTTTGAAGGTTCCGTCGACGTTCAGACACGTCTTCACGAAACCTTCTCGACTGCTCTCGCTGCTATACAACAAAGAGAACTTCCAGCTAGGTGCTTTCCTGGGATCTTTCGTCAGTATATACAAGGTACCTTATCTGCATTATGACAATCTTCTCTGAAACTTTTAGGAGGTTTTGTTTTTTAAACTTTCTGCTTGAAAGCTGTTTCACTTTCATTTATTGACAGGGCACAAGCTGTTTACTCAGATGGATGCGGAACCTGGACGATGAGCTCCACGCTCTCATCGCAGGTAAATTGTGTTTTGGACTCATATTTGCTGATTTTCACAGCCGTTTAAGGTTTTTAAGTTCCTCTTTTTTTCCCTTTTGAGGTTTTCTCGCCGGCACCTCGATGTTCTTCTACAAGAGCACCTCTATCTCCATGTACCTCTTTTCCAAACTTGTGGAGGTAATCATTAACGTTTAGTACAAGTTGCATCTTATAAACACTATTGATATGATGTATCACGCCCATAAACATAAAAAAGATAGTTTACTCAAAAATTGCCATCCCATAATAACCTGGAAAAAAGCAGTGCCTGGAAAACCTTAGATATGATTGTATATTTCTCTTTATTATGTGTTTTCAGACATTGTATTTCAAAGGGATCGAGGCAGGCAAGTTTCCCTACTTCCCTGAAGCTGACACGATAATCTATGCCATCTCCACCGCCATCTGTTTCCAAGCGGTATGAAAATTTCTCTTTTAAATGTATCCAAAGGCACAGTTTGGATGCCCAAGGGCACTTCAGACCAAAGTACAAAAGATGAAAACTGTTTCAAGCCAGTGTTGCATATGATTTATTCTGTTACATACTGTAATGATGTTACGGAATGAGAACATTGCCAGTTGGCAATATTTTAACTCTTTTCCCGCAAATGACTAGTTATCTTGTAAATTAACAGAACAGCGCTTCCCTGCCAAAGACGAGATTTTACGGCAATCCGTGTTTCGCTATTATGCTGTAGGCGGTGCTGTTACCCCCCTTTTAAAACAGTAAAGCATATACGGATCAAAAAGCAGTAAATACTGTGTATTTTTTGTATCATTGCTCTGAATCTAAAAACGCTGATGAGGAAGAGTTAAAGAAGTTTATCTCGAGCAAGACATTCCACAAAAAGTACTTTATTAAAACAACAGCTCTAATATATTAAACCAGTGGTTCTCAACCGGGGGGGGGCACAGAGTTACTGCAGGTGGGGTGTGACGGTTCCCTGCAAATTGACGGAGGGCAATGTTCCGTCTGAAGCTGCGCGCTTGGGTGGCCAGGCAGACTCATTGTAGGCCCTCGCAGTGGAATTTTAGGCTGCGCACAAAAGCTTAATATCTAGAAAGTAGGCAAACGTCCACTCAGGAAGCAGCATCAATTACCTCTACATCATCTTAAGAAACAGGTAGATCATATAAGTTAAGTATGTTTATAGATATATTATGTATTTATCATTATATTTCCCCAAACACAGAGGATGCCTACCTGAAGAACCCATTAAAGCCTTGGACCTCCTTTTCCCCTATCCATATTCTAGACTGCTCCTCTGTCACTCTACACAAAGTGTAGGAAATGTGTTATTGGGCAAATAAACTGTGCTGAAATATTGGGATTATAACACCTTGTCCTACTAAACGAATCTGTCTTTCAGACTGTCATTTCAGAATAGGCACAAGTCTCTCTCCCTCCCGATGAGTTCAGAGTGCGTGTGAAGGGAGTGGCATTTAAATAAAGTGCCTTTTCATATATTTCTGAACTTAGGTGGCTGTTTAAAGGTGTTGACAGTTATTAAAGATGTAAAGCGCTATTTTCAACAGGCAAATGACACCACACCGCGTCTGTATTATAAACTGCGAATAAACTCTCGCTCGTGTTAAAATCAATGAAACACGCACCGTTCTCGTGATCTGGCTGATTCATCCTTTTGGAATAATGCCCAAAAAACTACAATTTTGTAATTGTTTTATGCAAAAAGCTAATGGTTCATAATAGAAATTTATGGTTTCCATTAAAATACTGTGATGGTTTCTTTTGGGTTTCTTTTGTTTTTATCAGCAGGGTTGTTACATTTATAATCTGATGTCTTGAGATCAATCTGTCATATACAGGTATTTTCTGCTTCTTTATATATAATTTATATGTATAAACTATATCTAACATATTTACACATTATCTTATCTATCTTCAATGTACAGTATTGGTGGGTCGCCAGTTCTTTAAATGGGTTTACAAGGGGGGGGGCGACCATGAAAAGGTTGAGAACCACTGTATTAAACAATAGGTAAACAAAGTAGAGGTCAGAAAGTGCCTAAATATAGTTAATGAACTACATGCATCAAAAAAGAAACAAAGTGTTTAATTTAAAGTCATTTTTATCACTGGTTTGCAGATGCCACTTGGCTTGATATTCTGTTTTAATGCTGTGTCATTGACAACTTAGTGTCTCTTTAGTATTTGTGGAACTACAATTAGTATTATTTTTATTCGTATTCTTATTGAACTAATCTTTAAAATAACCTTTGATTGGTAATGTAATCATCTCAGGCTGTTATGGAAATGCAAAATCTGAGACCATCGTACTGGAAGTTTCTACTGCGGTTGACAAAGGGCAGGTGTGTATAAGTGGCAAAACATGAATAGACGTCTCGGTATGTGTGTGAATTCTTGATTTCAAGCAAGACATTTCTTTCTTTCTTTCTTTAGGTTTGCTCTGATGAACAGAAAAGTGCTCGATACTTTTGGGACCCAAGCTTCCAGAAACTTCCGTGACTTCACGCCTAAACTTGATCCCAGATATGTTGTGTGTCCCGTGGACATGGACGTATAGCTGGGCTGACAGACAAGATGAGATGTCTTTCCATAGACCAAGATTTACACAAAAACACAGAAAGCTCTCTTTCTCGATCTTGCACAAGATCCCCCTTTATAACATTCTCTCGCCTCACAAATGTTATTAAATGTGAATTATAAGTGTAAAGGCGGTTATATGTTTACTTTAATGATGTAAATCTCAGACATTTTGTAATGTAATTATCACTGGCAGGATGTGACATATGTGTGTGCACAACATCAGTTTAAGATCAGTCGAAGATGATTTGACCTTCATAGGAGAATGCTTTGTGGTTACTTGATAGACTCTAGATGGGATCTTACCTGTAAGATAATTTAACCATTAGGCTTCCAAAACTAAAAAATGGGTTTGTTTTTTTAACAGCTGTCTAATACCTCAGAAGACTGGGACGCTGTATTCATTTCAAACCCTTATGTTTGGTTACCAAAAAAGGTAATTAATTTCTACATCTGCCATAGTCAGAGTATGCGGGTTAAGCCATGCCATGTGAACAGATCTTACTGACATCATTGTTGTGTGTGATCTCTTTTTAAGTATACAGTAGCACTATAGTAAAGTTTACTCTATGGCCCGGTTTCACAGACACTGCTTAGCTTAAACCAGGATTACGCCTAGTTGAATTAAGATATTTACGTCGCTTTTTAAAAAATGCCTTAAAAGAGTACATTACTGGTCTACAAAACAATGGCACTGATATATTTGAAGATATTTCTGGGCAAGTTATATTCAGTTAAGACAGGACACACATTCATTTTAGTCTAGGACTAGCCTTAAGCCTTGTCTGTGAAACCGGGCCTATAAGTATAGGCTTAGTAGGAAAAGAAAAAGGTAATTGGTATAAAACTTAACTCTTGTTATCCACCTTTTATTGTAGACCTAATATTCAGAAATTCTTTTTGGGGCAGAAAGCAGATTAACACTCATTGTAATGGCCTTTGGCCTTCGTTCTCAGTAGCAGAACTTATTTTTTTAATTGGCAATAATAATATGGAAAATCTGACAATATAATCAGAGTATTGCTGTGTATTTGAAAATGTAATTTATGTAAAAAGAAAAAGCTGTGTGTCTTTGTTCATATAAAGGCAAAAGCTTTATATTAAAAAAATGAGGCAAATATGTGTCACATGTTTCTGGTAATTCATGAATTCTCGCCTTCATGCTAAATAAAGTCAAATAAAAGTGAATTACATTCCTAAAAAAGTTGACAGCCAAAGAAATGCAATGAATATTTCCATTTCAGAAAAAGATCCATTATTTAAAATGTCATCTATTTTATCTAATTAAAAAAAATAGTTTACATGCTTGTTTTTTCAGTATGCATTTGAAGTGGAATATTTTTGTTTAATGTTTTTTTTATAGTTTGTGGGGTATTTCTTAAAAGGGTTTTAAATCGTTTGACCACAATAGATAAGAAAAAGCTATTTTGTATTAATATTGGACAAATTTTGTGCTTTTTAGCATTAACTAGTTATAAGTGATGTTAAAACTCGATGTTTGTGTGACGAATGGCAAGCCGTCAGTCTTGTTACATTTTATAAGTGTCCACTGGAGGGCGATGTAAGACTATAAATCGCAGGTCAACAGAACGCGAATGAACGTGTGGGTGTTTTTATAAGTTTGCTGTACTAATGTAAGTGTTTGTCTATGTAATATGAGTTTACAAACATAGTGATAGGCTACTTATATCTAGTAGATTTTGTGTGCGGGGTCTTCGTACCTTACCTAGGAAATTCTTTAACCATGAAAAAAATGCACGTGCGTTGTTGGCACACTGATTGCTTGGCATTTAATAACAGTCCACAATGCGCAAAATAATTCTTTACTAATGAAAAGTAATGATGATTGTTGCTTTCTGTATTCTGTTCACGTGATCTGGAGGCACAAAACTGAAATGTTGTCTCGACTCCAGCTGTCTGAGAACCCTGTGGTGTTATGTTTAGTCCTGTGACAAAGAGAATCTGTTCATGTCACTGCGTACAAGTGCAGACGAATGAGAACGACGCTACTTATAGGCTACTAAATAATTTTTTGATGGATGTCATCCACAGTAATACGTCAATGATTGGTTATCAAAAATACTTTTGATAATCGTCTGTTTTAGACATGAATTACATTTTCAACTCTGCTCTGTTGAAAGTAAAGGGATGGAAATAACGTAAGATTCTGAGCCTGCGTCCTTGAGATATTAATTTGATCTCTCTCTGAGCTGCCGTCACGATTCCCATAATAACAATATTTTTTTTAAACACCTAGGGGACGGATTTCACCCGAAGGACAGATATCTACCCACAGTCTCAAAATCCTGCCAACGTCATTATTAGCGCAAACGCGCGCGCTAATGTGTGAAGCAAACGCGCGTGTCATCTAATGGGAGCGATCCGACTTAAATGCCGGTAGTTTTTGCAATGACCTTCAGCGCACGTCACGCCGTAGAGGGGTCAAACTTTCTCATAGATCCACATCCCTCGTGCTAAGATTTCCCATAGGGGTTTTTTAAAAATAACGGGTTGATCTAGAAGTTTCGGTGAGCACTTTTCAGGTAGGCTACCGGCCAATCAATCACTTTCAGCTGTCTCCATGGCAACAGCATCTCATCAAACTGTCTGGAGTACATTCGAGGATGAGAGTGTGAATGTGGCCAGTGACACCTGCAGCAGAAAATCGTGTTTCTGTTTTGCGTTAGCAACGGCAATGGGTTCGATCCCCAGAGAACACACATGCTAATAAAACAAACGCATAGAATAAATGCACATAAGTCGCTTTGGATGAAAACATGTGAAATGCAAGCATGCTGTTCCAAAACTGACTCACAAGGTTACCGGAGACATGGTGAACTCGCATTGTCTTTCATCTTCTAAACACTTTTCTGGGACCGAATCCAGAGGAATCGAACCCAGGTGCAATGTCAAGCTGTCATGTCTGTTAGGAAGCAGCGAGAGTGCATATGTGTGTGTGGATATGTGGTTCAGATGCACACCAAATCATGGCATGTCCTTTATGCCTTGGCCAGGTTGTCAGAATCCGTGGCAGAATGAGGCCAAACTCAGACACACAAACACTGCGATCAAAGCGGGCATGTCTGGTTGCTGTTGTATTGATGCCAGTAAAGCCAACATGTAGGCTAGTGTGTTTTGAGCCCTCATCCAGTCGGATCAATCAGATTCCATCAGAAAACACCAGATGAAGGTGAGTAAAAGATTCTACTTTTTAAGATATTTTATTCTATAAGATTTTGTGTGTGTATGTGTGTGTGTGTACTGACATGCATCACTTGTCTGGGGACCTAATGTCCCCACAAAGATAGTAATACCAGTAGATTTTTGACATTTTTTAGGTCCCCATAAGGGAAAACAGCTTATAAATCATACAAAATGATATTTATTGAAAATATAAACATGCAGAAAGGTTTGTGTGATTATTAGGTTTAGGTGTTGGGGTAGGGTTAGGAGATAGAATATATCATAAGCCTGATATGATATCAAAGGAAGTCTATGGAATGTCCCCATAAAACATGGAAACCAGTGTGTGTGTGTGCCCTCATCCAATCAGATTCCATCAGAAAACACCAGATGAAGGTGAGTAAAAGGTTCTACTTTGTAAGATATTTTATTTGATAACATTTGTGTGTGTGTATACCATTCTATTACGTATTAAGAATGTGTCCATTTCCTTATGGTAGCCCTTATAAAAACCTTTTTAGCTTTTACTATCTCCTAGCACTGAAACCTGAGGGAGTAAAATATCTCCAAACACTTTCAGTCTTTGCTCACCATTATCATTGCTAAATATTCTACAAACCCTCGGCCGCTCATTCATTGGCGGCACGCAAATGTATTCTTCCTCTATTTTAATTAAACCCTCTTCTTATTAGACATGTCTGGAGGGCAGGGCCCAGGAGTGCCAAACAGAACAGGACAGGACAGATTTGGTCCTCTCATTCCCTCTTAAATTCGTCTGAGAACGAATGCTCATTTTAATTACAGGAAAGAGTGATTACGGCCAGACAGCACTGCTGACAGTTCTTGTATCTCTCATTACGGTTCGGATGGAGCCAGCTCTCCTAGCAGTAAGCAGTGTTAAACGTTATACATTATTGCTGTGTGCAACATAATCGTAAAATTTGAAACAGAATGTGACCCCTGGTGACTTTGTCTGGTGCCATAGAAGAGTGGATGAAGGGGCCAAGAGGGACAGGAATGATGTTATTGGAGCCAGTGAGTCACCAGAGTGGCATCAGTAAAAGACATCATTTCCAATCATTACGCTGTCGTTGTGTTTTGTGGAAAACTCTTTTTCACTCTTTTTCTTAGTCACCTGGTTTTCTGTTTCCGTTTTGCAATCATACAAGGAATGGTTTATGGTTCTGTGTGATAATGGGCCCAAGGCATTTTTTAGACATTCGACGTCCGTCATTTCTTCATTTATTTTCTATTGTGCAAACAGACTCAAGAACAGCTGGAATACTTGACACGAACCCCCATTGGACAGATGCTCCCAAACAGATAAGGTTTGGAATCATACTGTACCTCTGTATTCAGTGCTGGCTGCTCTCGATTCGTTTCAGTCCACTGAGAGTCCACTCTGGGAGCTATTTCAAATGCCCCACTTATCGATGGAGAGAGTTGTGCATGTTAAGGAAATGACAGACGTGCCGCACGTTTGAGGAGGTAATACAGAACCCGGCAACTTTGTGGCTCTGTGTGAAAATCATCAATGAGATACAAAACATCAAATGCTAAAATGTGAATTCAATGGATTTCTTTTGAATGGGATCTAACAATGCATTTAAAATAACCATTAATAGAAACAGTTCACCCCAAAATTAAAATTCTGTCAACATTTACTCACCCCCGAGTTCCAAATCTGTATAAATATCTTTGTTTTGATGAACACAGAGAGCGGGATTTGGAAGAATGCTTGTAACCTAACAGTTCTTGACCACCATTGACTAGTGGGAAAAATTGCTTTATACATTACTTTGTTCTGTTGAACACAAAAGAAGATATTTTGAAGAATGTTGGAAAGCAAACAGTACTGGGGCACTTTTGACTACCATTGTCACTTTTCCTATATGGTAGTGAATGGCGGCCAAGAACTGCAAACAATCTTCGAAATATCTCAATATGCTTCTCTTGTTTTTGGGTGAACTATGCCTTTAAGAAAGGAAAAGCGAACTGTGTCAGATACCCAAAGGTTCATTCTTCTTTCGAGTCTTCTGTTTCAGAATCGACTGATGTCTCTACATCTGTGGTATATTTTGAGTGACATACATTTAGAAGGCTGTCAAACGGCTGCCACTTCACACAGCAGGGACGGCAGACACAAAATGTGTTCATTGTTTCCTGAAACAGTCTTGTGAGTTGATCTAAAAACAGGCACAACCTGGATATTCAGGATCTTTTTTGAGGAAATTAAACTTTAAGTCTGTGATAGACGTGACTTGCCATTATCGTATTAAAATGGACACAAGCAGAGTTTAAGTATTAGCTTTGGATATATAACTAGGTCAAATTAGCATATGGTTATAATAATAGTAAAATAATCAAATTATAAAAACCTACCCTACCACAGATTAATGTTGTCGTCTAAAGGTATATGACACACTTTTTAAAAGATCACCTTCATCACAACCCCACAATTTACTAATGGGTTCGTAAACATAATTATATCACAAAATGCTGTTGGATATCCCAATAATGGCTTGATGCTTATACTGTATGTCTAACTAGTAAGGTTCAAGAATTTAAGAAATGCTTTTCTCATTAGCAGATTTAATGAATGAATCTCTTTGAGAAAGCGTTTTAGATCTCTTGGCATGATTACAACCACCCACTAACTGGGTCAATGATTCTCCTTTGTATAACAAGGTGATTAACTTTATAAGCTAAACACATGCGAAATAGTCAAAAAGAAAGAGATTTGCACCATAATGGGGAATATGTGGCTCATTTAAAACGACCTAAACTTCATTAAAGGTCTATTGCATTTAGTTCGAGAACCAATTGAATGAGTTCTCGTGTCTGCATAAACATGAATCCATTGATCAGATATAATTGTAATAGCAATGCAAGAGACGTTGCCTATTTGGAATGGAAGCGTACTATAGAATACGGCACAGTAAATTGTCTACTACTTAAAAAAATGTAAATCAGTATGTAGTGATAAAGTATCAAACTGTAGTATTCAATATTGTTGTCCCAAGGATCATTTTGGTGGTGTGAAAATAATTATGTTTAAAAAAGATTGAGTTATTTTATTCAGTTGTGTGTACATGTCTTTTTTGGTAGTCCCGTCAAATAATAATTATATATATTTTTTAAACATGTTCAGTATTGTTTCTGGTTTATTTATCATGCTGGAAGTAAACCACACTGCATTGTGGGATACAGCATTACATGTGCATCCCCTATGCACATTTTAGCAAATGTAAAACTTTATCCAAGTTGTTCCTGCATACAGAAAATCTGCTGTATGATGCAAGATCGTACGAACAGTGTGATAGCAAATCTGAACCTAACCGATGAAGCTTAATGGTTTTAAATACAGTTTCTCAAATAGAAAGTGTCAGTGAAACTGGCATCTTTCTTACATTTGGTATGACACTGACAACTCAGGACACGAGATAAACTTCAGCATTGGAGTTACTCAGTGGCTTGCGCATTTGTTCTTTTTTCATTCGTTTTAATCTCTTTATCTCTCTTTCTCTCGCTCGATCCGTCACACTTTTTTCTCTCACCGGATGAGTCTGCCTGTATGCCTACAGGGTTTGTATTGCGCGCACTAACTACCAGATGGATGGTACTGCAGATATAAATGTATTTCAAGAAGTGAGAACCAAATTTTAGAAACTGCCCCTGATATTGTCATTTTTTATATGTGAGATACTGCATATCTGTGGTATATTTTCATCTCGTGCATAAAAAAGGGCAAAACTTGATGATTTTCTACATCTGATAGATGGTCTGATCCAATATCCATTTATGCATTTGCAATATTATGCAATATCCAGTAATCTGCTCTAATCCAAGCTGTTTCTTGTGTGATATAAGCACATCAAAATCTTATTACAAGTCAGTTCGTGGTGCTATATAAATACAGTGAAATGAGACAGAAACCACAAATACGCCATCTACTTTACTGAATACAGAAACCATGTTTTTTTTACATTTTACAGTAGGATACAGTATCATGGTACTACCATAGTAATACCATTTTGTAAATATATGGCAACATGTAGTATTATGGTACTCTTTGGAGTCACATATAAATATCATGGCGTATAGATAAAATAGTGACACAGTACCACGGTATGAAAGGATTGTGATATCGTCTGATGTCATTAATGTAGGCTATTTTACTTTATCATCACCGATACTTTTTTAAGATGGAATGAAGTTAAAAATGACTGCAAAAATAGTGTACCACTGTAATGCTACTGTGGCTTTTGAACATTGCACCATGGTAAAACCATGTTTATTTAAGATACCATCTTTTGGACCTTTTTGGTGCACCTGCCCTTACAGAAAAGACACACGAAATTCACATGTGCAAAAAACACATGTGATCACATGTGAAATGTGTGTTTTTGGAACATTTTGGTCTGAATTCCATGTGAATTCCCATGTGAAACCCATGGGATAACATGTAAAAACCCATGGGATAACATGTAAAAACCCATGGGATAACATGTGTGACATGTCTACACATGTGATCACATGTTCTTCACATGTCACCACATGTTGCACATGTACATGTTGCACATGTCATCCCATGGGTTTTTACATGTTATCTTATGTGTTTCACATGGGAATTCACATGGAATTCAGACCAAAATGTTCCAAAAACACACATTTCACATGTTTTTTTGCACATGTTAAACACATGTTGTATACATGTGATCACATGCGAAAAACGTGTGAAATTCATGTGTCTTTTCTGTAAGGGTGGTTTACTGTAGTAGTTAAATAGCATACGGTAATCATTCATATACAAAGTACCGTTGTACATTTATAACTGTGCCATGGTATCATACCATTACAAAAAGGAAGAGGGGTAAAGAGAAAGCAAGGATGAAGATTTTAATCTCTGTATCTCTGAACAATGCAAAGTATGTGAGTAGGTGGATGTGTTTATATGCTCATCTCTAAACGTTTGGTTTGCGCGAGTGCATGTTGGTCTATGAGGGAAAGAATCCGTAGCCGTGTCTCTGCGTGTCAGGCTGTGTGGGTGTCCGTGTGTAGGTTGCTCTCTCCGGCAAAGCTAATGTGAAGTGTTCCGAGAGCTCGGGAGAATTGCACAGAGCTTTTAATAAACACAGGTATCCATGCAAATGTCCACTCCCACATTTAAATCTCCTGGTATTCGATTTCATCGGCACCACTGAAACGGCAATTGAGTCTCGTTTAATCCAAAAACGTCCTCTTGGCGTCCCCGGTATCTCTTTTATCCTTCCAATTCGATGTAATGCGTTCGTCTTTATCTCCACATATCTGCAAGAGTTGCAGAACGTGACAAAGGATGTTTCTGAGATTCAATTAGACTGTTTAATTAGCTTCTTTTTGTCTTTTTTTGAGAATGAACGTGTTCCTATTGACGCAGCTTTGACCGTCACATGCGCAATGTCTGAGCATCTCACTTTCTCCTTCACATCCACTACTTTTGCTCTTTCACAGGAACCCGACACTTTGACATGATTTTCCCCATAATGAGCCAACTTGTAACGTTCTTGTACTCTACTGTGTTAAAAAGCATTTCTAAGTAAATTCGTGTTGGCTCACTCCCATAAATTTCATTTAAAAATGCGAATGACCTTGTTCCAGAACTTCATTTTTAAGAGTCAGTCATTGGAATAACTGCATTATCATCCAAATAATAGAAAAGTAATAACCCACGAGCTTGGAAAGACTTTGAAAAACGACATGTTAATCCCTCCCATACGCACGTACTCGCATAATATTCTGGGTAATGGCAAGCATATGCCTGACAATGAGTTTATGTGGCCCGTGGTGAACTTGGGAAATCAAATTCAATTTCTTTGAGATAAGCAGATGCAGTCAATAAGACACATGTTCTCTGAGAATGTCCTCATGATGCATGTCTCATGAGCAGGTCTTGAATGAACTTATTCTAGGAGGATAGTTTCGAAACATTCATTGAATCTCTAAATTCCCTAAATGACAGACCAGGATCCTGGTGCAAAGTAGGCCTACTTCTACTGTACATGCTCTATACAAAATACAAAACAGAACAGTGTACTCTCCAGAGGCTAGAACGCTAAAAAAAGGAAAGCATGCAGTTGTCATGGTGATAACACTAGAGTTGAACATAGGTGTGAAATAAGAACTGTAAGGCTGTAATTTGTCTAGCTTTCCCACAGCCGTAGTTATTCCACCCGAGAGATCGTGTTTATGTTGTTACACAAGTACTTGAACATAATTGGTGATACCAGCACTTATGTTAATAATGCTAATATTGTATGAATGAATAGACAACAGATACCCAGAGGTTTTCTTTCATTCAGTCGAATATGTGTGAGCTTGACAGTAGATTCATACAGTGTTTTTCATTCTATAACATGAAATATTTTTCTCGCTAAAACAGTGAGTGTTTTTGTCACATTACATTCGTTGTAAAACAAAACATTTTTATTTCTCAAGGTGTAGTTATACCCTGAAAAACATTCTCATTCTAGACAAAGTGGCTCATGAAAACTTTACAATACAACACAATAATTATTCAACACCTCCCACACACACAAATAATATCAGGGAATAAAAGCGTTTGCCGCAGGTACAGCTGGATATGGAACGGCAGCCAATCGATACACACATTAAAGCGTTTGATAGAACGTGGTGATGTAGGGAATCATGAAAGATTTATATAATGTCAATGAGTCATACACTGAATCACTGCGTACAGTGAAGAGATTCGAGATGCAGAGTGAGAGAGGGTGGTGAGAGATAAGACAGAGCAGGTGTTCAAGTATGAAGGCTTTGTTTAGTTTGAAACTAAACTGTTCATGTAGCTCAGCTGGTAAAGCCTGGTGCCAGCAATGCCAATGTCAAGGGTGAGAAATCGATGAAACTGAAATTGATACCTTGAATGCAGTTTAAGACAAAAACATTTGATGTATCTTTTGACAATGAGGTTATTGAAACTTGGTCCATCAGACTTGGTCCACTGATGTATTAACTACTTTTGTTCCTTTGAGGGATAGTTCACCCACAAATGAACCTTTTTTAACCCTGTTGTCATTTAAAACCGGTTGACTTTCTTTATTCTGCAGAACACAAAAGAAAATATTTTGAAGAACGTTGGTAACCAAACAACATTGACCCCCATTGACATCCATTGTATGGACACTGAGACATTTCTCAAAATATCTTTTGTGTTTCACAGAAGACAGAGTCATACACAGGTTTTGAACAACACGAAGGTGAATAAATGATGATTTTTTATTTTTGGGGTGAACTATCCCTTCAATATAGTTATCATAATCTTTTCATGTGCGTCTGAACATAAATAAGGTTTCATCTCTAGTGCATGCAACTTTTGTTAGACATAAAAAGTGCAACGTCATACATAAATAAAAGTCTTTAGTTTAATGCTCTACAGACAGGCTGCTGTTAATTGATTTTGGCTTATCGATGACTGACCATAATGCAGGAATCAGAGGTATTCGGATATGACGGATATGACTTTCATTCCATCCCTGCCGCTTTCATGCGTAGTGATTTAAGGTTTGAAACAGGCAGAACATGGTAGTTCTTTAGTAGAGTTCAGCTGAGGCGAGATGGTATCAGGAACAACTGACTTAAGGATGTCATTCTCACTAGCCATGATGTGTTTCACCAGGAAGTTGGATGCTTCGTTAATGTTGACGTTTTCCTAAATTTGGGGGAAGAGAGAGAGACACTGCATGAAACTTGAGGAATAGCTTTCAGTTGATCATTGATTTGAAGTAGACTGCATTTGATCTCATCCCCCATTGAACCTGACCCGAGAACGGTAATGAATTATTAAAACGCATGAAAAGGGTACTAGATTGAGATTAAAGGCGGGGTAACCGGTTTCCGAATTACGCTTTAGACAACTGAGTCGGGCGGAGTACCAAAACAACCTTGTAGCCAATCAGCAGTAAGGTGCACAGTGCACAGGAGGGACATTAGCCGAGCCGAGCGCTAGGGATGGGCGATATTATATCGTTTGCGATATACCGGTAGAAATTCCCCACACGATAGGAAGTAGTCTTCCCGCGATATAAACGATAAATTCTAGTTGATGACGTATTTCTTTGTGAGACCCATTCACAGCTCATATGTGAAGCGAAAACGGGTAAATTATAGCGGAGGGCGGACGTGAAGCTGAGAAAGAGTTTGCACTAAAAGAGGAGCTCTAAATCTCATTTAGGTTTGCACTGTAGATGCATCCGAGTTAATGTTTAGTTTCACTTTCGTTTTATTTAATTCGTTTGTTAAGTATTCGTTGATAGTCATAATACGTTACATCACAACATTTAGTTTGGCTAAAAGTATTTATTTAAACATACGTTAGATGTTATGCGCTCGTGCGCAAATTGTTTAATACGATTTCTTGCCTGTTATATACAGGATGAACGGCGCGTACCGTGCGCAGCTCGCGCCCACATGTGCTTTCATAGCGACACAGCGCGCACAGCACTGCTGCCTGTTCACATACAGTACAATGCGAGTTTGTATTACGTTATTTTAAATACGTTTATAAGCGCATATAAGTATATGAGTGCATATAAAAGCATGGATTATTTAATTAGATTTCTTTTATCTGCATTTTTCTGTTCTCTTTCTGTAGCGCGAGTCATAGACAGATTCAGTGTATGTTGCTGTGAGAAGAGAAGGTTCACACAGTTCAAGAGAGAGTGATTGACAGCGTGATGCGATCGATCGTTTCCACCCAACAATAGAATATATACAGTTTTAGGTATGACATGATGTGTTTATTGAGCTTTAGTTCATTTAACTTTTCTTTACTACAACCTTTTGAAGTCGAATCTCACTATTATATTTTATTTTTACAAAAATACTGTATGTATATTTTAGGATCTGTTTGATTTGGGGTAAGTTTTATTTTTTGATAATATTTGTTTTTCTGAGGGTCTAGACTACATGCAGCTACTATCACTTGACCCAAAAAACAGCGGTGGATGGCGTTATGGATATACCGTCATTTTTATCGTTATCGCAACAAATACCAGGAATTATCGTGATAGAGTTTTAGGGCCATATCGCCCATCCCTACCGAGCGCTGACGAAAGCGACAGATGGGGTAGGGGTGTGTTTGTTTTGGTGATTTGAACATCAACAACGGCTAAGAGAAATCGGACACCCCGCCTTTAATTTATGACTGCTTAGACTCTTCATTAAGGATGAATGGAAAGGGTGCTAAAATAAATGAAATAAATAGGTCTTTTTAAAACATGCCTATAGGATTAAATGAGATAAACAGTGTCCATTCTGTTTCCCTCGGCAACGGCTCTGTGACTGGCAGGTGTAATTAGGATGCAAATATTAATGAGCTTAAATCACAAGCCTTCATCTTGAGCCAAGGGTTCCTTAACAATACAAGTACTGTCCAAACAAAAGACATTTGTTATTTACATAAAATACACACAAAAATCTGTGGTCATTTATTCACCCTCATGTCTTTCAAAACCTGTTTATGACTCTTTCTTCCGTGAAACACAAAATATATTTTGAGAAATGTCTCAGGGTTTGTGTCCACAATGGAAGCCAATGGGGGTCAATGTTGCTCGGCTACCAACATTCTTCAAAATATCTGCTTTTGTGTTTCGCAAAAGAAAGAGAGTCATACAGATTTAAAATGACATGAGGATGTGTAAATGATGAAAGAATTTTGTTTGGGTGAACTATCCCTTTAAGATCCCCCCAGGCACCAGTAAGTCAATAAGTTATGTGAGTTGTAACATAAGTTGTGTCAGTTGGTTCTTATGTACATGATTTGCTTAATCACAGACACAAAAGTACATTAGGTTCAATTGTAAAACATCCCTTGCCCTTTTACAGTGGCCTTTGGCACTTTTTAAATGTAATTTGGTCACATGATTTGGTAAACGCTTCAATAACTGGTACGCTTATACTGAAGGTTTATGAGCTTGAAGGTTCATAAAGTTAAAGTTCAACCAAAAAATAGAAAATTCTATCATTAACTCACCCTCATGTCATTTCAAACCCGTATGACTTTCTTCTAAGGAACACAAAAGAAGATATTTCGAAGAATGTTGGTAACCGAACACTTCTATTGTACGGGCACAAAACCAATGCAAGTGAATGGGCACCATCGTTGTTTGGTTACCAACATTCTTCAAAATATCTTTTTTTGTGTTCTGCAGAAGATAGAAAGTCAAACAGGTTTGAAATGACATGAGGGTGAGTAAATGATTGAATTTTCATTTTTGGGTAAACTATCCCTTTACAGCGAAGATGCAAAAATCCAAATGTCGTAGTAAATAAAGACATATAATAAAGTATACAGCATTACTAATAACAGTGATCACTGAACCATGATACTACCAGAGTACTTGTTTAAATCATAGACACAATGATAGACTGTTATTAGTTGAAACACCTAAAAACATAAAGGTATGTTATACTTTACCTTAGCTGACGTCTCATACCAGCCAACAAAGCCATTCTCTTTGCAGTATTGGTCCATTTTCAGGCTGTTGTTAGTCAGAAAGTCTCTATTTTGGTCACACTTATTGGCCAGGAGCACTGTGGCAATACCCTGGCCATTTGAACGTATTAATTTCGAGTCCAGATCCTCCTTCCATTTAGAAATGGCCTCAAATGTTGTGGGCCTGGTTACGTCGAAAACAATGATCGCCCCCATGGCCTCCCTGTAATAAACCCGGGTCATGTTCCCGAAGCGCTCCTGACCTACAGATAGAGAAACAAGGTTGAAAATAGTATGAAATGTAAAACACAGGGTAAATAAAACAGACTACATGAATGAGTGACTATTTAAGAAATATTGAGTATTATTTGAGACTTTCCATTTCATGGCAATTACGGATTGGTTTTTTTTCACATGAGAAGCAACTGGGAAGCGAGAGATTAAGCTCTCTATTTAATCTATTTAATATAGAGCATGACTCTATACAATGAACTATTTAAAATGCACTGTGTGCACTTTTCGACACTGTGCATATTTCTGAGCCGTATCCACAGCAAACCTTCCTGTGGGTCTTATTGAGTAGAATACGCTCATTACTGCAAAGGATGTTTCCAAATGCAATATTCTCTCTCTGTGTTTCTCTCTTGTCTCATTCTGAATGCAGCCACTCTTCTGGGCTGGCAACATGGCACAGCTTTCTCTAGAACAGCTGTTTCTGTCGCCAGTTTGTTGTTATTTGTTCGAAATTAGAATCAGGAGGTATTTGTTGATCTCCATGGGGCTGACAGCAGTCTCCTTCACAATTGGTGGACTACAGAAAATGTATTTCTTAAAAAAAACTGCACAAAGTATGCGGTTAAGGGAGATATTAAACAGGTGTATAACCAACCAGATGTGTAATTGCCTTCAAATTCTAACAATGAATTACCATATATATTTTAAATCTGTAACTAAAATAAACTTCTCAAAGCTTCTGTATTTTTGCAGGTTCACACTGGAAGTTTTGCTACTGTTACAGCATGTTTGCGGGACATTTGAGGTTTCATTGGGGAATACCTATTTCAGAAATCCTCACAGCCAATTTGACAACTTGGCAAAATGTGTTTGCTTTCGGAAAGCAGAAATAAGCTCAATGTGTGGTGCAATATTAATACGCTAAGATGAACTCAGCATTTTTCAGTTCATGAAATTTAATCAGATGATTTCCTGGGAAGCACGAGGAGTTTATGACAGATTTACAACTACTTGTCACGAACTGTGGCAGGAGAGAACCCAAATGCAGGCAGGCGGTGGTGAAGGGGTTAACAAAGAGGATTTTATTATTTTTAACAAAACAAAAGGGTACAAAACAAAACACCCTCGATGGGGAATAAACGAACAAAGGATAAATACAAAATAAAAACTTCCCACGAGGGGGCAAGACAAAAACCAAAGAACACTAACAACAACTAACTTAACTAAACAGGACTCACGGACAGGATAAGACAAGGCAAGGCAAGGCTGAAGAACGAAACACACCAACATAGTACATCCATAGAACATATGCACATCACACATATAATCCACCAACACAAGACAAAGAAACAAGAGGGTATATATAGGAAACACAAACGAGGGATAACGACATGGGGCAGGTGTGGGTAATCAAACACTCAGGGAAAGATCACAAGGAAACGAGAGGAGCGGGGCCAATGACGAGACACTGGAGAGAACGCATATTATTGTCAAAAGGACAAAAATATGTTTCTCTCCACACATAACCAAAGACTTTGTCATGGCTCTGCTACAGGACCAAGAAAAACATGACTAAATGAAGCAGAGCCATGACAGAAGCCCCCCCCCCTTTAATGAGCACCTCCAGGTGCTCACCAAGGGGTAGACGGACGAGACAAGACAGACTGGGTGACAGACAAAACAAGGCAAAACATGGCAAACAATATCAAGGGCAGACAGGAATACAAAACGAAAGGATTAGGATGTGATAATAAAAATAACAAACATGGGAGGGGGGGATGGCCCAATCCAGGACCCATAGGGGGCAGTCCAAAAGGGTTAGGGGGAATAGTCCCAGTCCCCGGCTGCGCTCGAGGGCGCGGAGTCCTGGGGGACTTAGGATAAGTCCTGGGGGGAACAGTCTTTGACCCTGGGAGTTTCCCAGGGACCGGCTGGAAGGCTGGCTGGAAAGGTCTTGATGCCGGCTGGAAGGCCGGCTGGACAGGGCTAGACGCCGGCTGGATGGCCGGCTGGACAGGGCTTGACGCCGGCTGGATAACCGGTGTCAAGCCCTGCTACAGGACAAAGAAAAACATGACTAAATGAAGCAGAGCCATGACACTACGGAGTCATGTCTGGAAGAGAGTTCAGCATACTGAAGACAAACCCTCAATGATGTCAATATTGTAATGATGAAGAAAAAATCCACGAAGGTCCAGTCCAGTTTGAAAAAAACGTGGGGTTAATGAATTAGTATAATAAAGGTTTTTATTTTTGTAAATTATAAATCAGTTTTCCTTGCAGGTTATTCTTTTTAGCAAAACATTATGTCCTCTTAAAGGATTGGTTTGCTTTTGAATTATGGTTTGCATTACAAATACCACTGCTATTTTCAACTGTTTACCATTAAACCCATTACCAAATTTATTTTGTGGTGTGTTAGGCCCTATTCCAGGTTTACTGAGACCATTATAGTTCCCAACCCATTATAACCAATAAATCCTCCTTTTCAGCAGCGATTTGCTATTTAGCTTAAAATATTATAATGTTTTAAATAAATAAAAAATATATATATTTGGTTATATTTGGTAATTGTTTGTTTATGCATTTTTGCCTATAATAAACTTCTAGGAAAATGAACCATGGTTAAATTTTCGTAAGGGAAACAGTGGTAACGGGGCATAAACCACCACTCTCACTTAAAAAAATAAATGAATGAATGAAAATAGAAATAGCTAAATAAATGTTAAGTAGACTTTTTTTCTAAACCGTTGTTAAGTAGGGCTACTACATCTTAAATGTAGGCCTATATATGTACCCTTAGCTATATGTGGCGTGTTTACACAGAAATTCCAACAATGTCATTCTTATCTCTCAATCTCTCTCACAAGACCTCTCCAAGTACGCGGAAACCGAGTTTAAGCGGCATGTGCTTGCCACGTGAGAAGGACGATAGACGAGGACGAGCAAAGGATAGGGGACGTCTGCATTGAGCCTAAACATAATTATGTTATTCCTTTAAACTTCATTTAACTGTGTGAAGAAATAA
Source organism: Triplophysa rosa (assembly GCF_024868665.1). Classification (NCBI taxonomy): domain Eukaryota; kingdom Metazoa; phylum Chordata; class Actinopteri; order Cypriniformes; family Nemacheilidae; genus Triplophysa; species Triplophysa rosa. Next base: position 11,461,840 of record NC_079911.1, on the reverse strand, counting down.
TGGACTCGGTATTGAAACTGAGATAACCATTAAAAATTCACTGGATAGTATTCTGTTTAAACTATTTAGTTTTCGCCAAAATGGGATGGTTTTACTGTAGTAATAGTCACTATGATAGTTTAGGGGTTGATTACCATTTTAATCACATTTTAATTGTAGTTTTACTACATATATCGTGGTAAACGATGGTTACTATACGTACAGGCCCAAAACCACGGTTGTGTTAGTCTAAAGGATGCTGTTATATGTAAGTTCGTAACAGTTTACTTTCTTTTCATTTTTTTTTACAAACTGCTAAGTTACTCTAAAAAAAAACAGCTAGTTCTATGTGGGAAATTGTAACGGTTGCATCGTGTCGTAAGTGGTTGATTAAACATTTTGAACCGGAACATTTGACAAAAGAATACAGTATCACGTGTATAACGGTGATGTTTAGGTACATATAAAACATAAAATAAATCGACAGCACCCCCCCCCCCAAAATGTGTTGGTGTTCAACATGTCCTCTCATTTCATCACATTTGTAATAAACGCTGAGACATACCTGCGATGTCCCACAGCTGTAGCCGGACCGTCTCGGAGTCCCAGTTCAGAACCTTGAGCGCAAAATCCACACCGATAGTCGCTCTGTAGTTTGTGGAGTATGTCTGATGAACATAGCGTTTGATGATGCTGGTTTTACCCACTCCCAAGTCACCGATGACCAGGATTTTGTATAGATGTTCTTTTTGTTTGTTATGCATCGTAGAGAACTGTGGATCATGGTACCTAGAGTCAGCTGTCATTGAACTTAAACTGGCGCCGCCCAGGGCGTGGAGAAACTTGTGATTCATTGTCAGACGGACTGTTAAAACTACTCGCTCATGTGGGACAGATGACTTTTTAACGAAAAAAACAAATAAAAAACAAATAACATTTTAAAAATAATATCTATCTATCTATCTATCTATCTATCTATCTATCTATCTATCTATCTATCTATCTATCTATCTATCTATCTATCTATCTATCTATCTATCTCGTTCTCTCTAGTCTACTATATAGAATAGTAAAAGAGGAGAAAGAAGAAAAGAAAAGAGGGGGTGGAACTGCATTCCACAATCATGGAAACTCTGAAAATGACACAGCCACGCAAACTCTGGCCTTAGAGAACTACTGTGCATTCAAAATGTTCAAAGTAATTTTGTCATTATCTCAATGTATTCACATTACATTATTATTAAAGAATAAAAAAAAGAAGGGAAAAACATTGTCATTGAATTCCCTTTTAATAACACTCAGGTAAAACTGATATTTTACACACTTCTGAGAAATTAAAAAAAGACTTATCACACCATAAATTAAAGCCCAAACTAACAGAAATATTGCAAGCTACATTCTTCCCAATTTCACAAAGCTTAATCCACTATAACCATCATATCGAATCAGCACAAATGGTTAGTAGAAAAATACATAACACACATGGCCGAAATCTACATTCTATGAACTTCTTTCAGAAAAGGCAAAAGAGCGAGAAATGCAAAAGACTTTTAGAAAATGTACAAAAGTTCTCCAAAGAACATTGAGCACTTAATTCAGCTAATGGCACTGTTCTGCATGCAAACGCGAGACCTTACAGTACACCTATTCAAGAATATTGCACATTGATTTAAAGAAAAAATGTTTGTTGGGAGTTAAGGTGCGCTTCTAATAAGTCTGAGCGCCTAAACTTAAATACAAAATCTTATCTTTAATGGGAAAATTTCAGGTTAAATCAGCCAAGAGAGTCAAAACTGTAATGCCCGGTGTATAAGAATCATTAATTATGTCCACAGTGTAAAGCTGACAGGAATTATTAGGTTTTTGGCTCATGTCTAAATGGTTTAAAACAAGGGAATGATTTGCAAATTAAAGGGATAGTTCCCCCCAAAATGAAAATTCTGTCCAAACAACAGCAGTACTATTGACTTGCATTGTTTTTGTGTCCATACAATAGAAGTGAATGGGTATCGCCATTGTTTGAACATTCTTCAAAATATCTTCTTTTGTGTTCTGCAGCAGAAAGAAACTCATAGAGGTTTGAAATGACAAGAGGGTGAGTGAATGATGATGGAATCATTTACTTTCATTTTTGGGTGAACTATCCCTTTAAATAATTTTGTTAACTTCTTATGCCACGCATGTATATATATTGCTTTAAAAATATTTTAAAATTCTTTTCTTGTTTACTGTAGTCTGCAGGAGGCATTTATTTTGTTTTCTCTTTATATGTCAGATTAGAGTGAGTCTTAACCAAATACTATATTAAAGTAATGCTGGGACAGTCCGTACCAGCTAACAATTTTTGGTTCCGAGAACGTTGGTTTCTAGTTTCCAGAACGTTATTTTTTAAGGTGTGTTTTTGTTATCCAGGAAAGTTTTCCTTACAGAAATAGAACATTAGTTTCTGGTTCCCAGAACGTTACCCTATCGATAGTGAGTCTGGAACTTATCGCCGCTTTCTTTGGCCAAGGCCCGCCCAAGAGGCCATATGACTGACAGGTAAAGCAACCAATCACATTTCGTTTTGTGCCGCGTCATGTTTAGAGGCGTGGAAAAGTCCCCGCAGTAACAGACCCGATGTACATTCACGAACGTGTCAAAAGTTAACAGAAACAACAATGATTATAAGTTTATGCCATGAACCTCGCATACTTTTAAGAATTGAGCATTTAGTCGATCATGGTGAATTCTTATAGCAACCGCTGTAAACACGACAAATTACTTCTTAGATCAGAAGGCTTTGTTGTTTCCAGGGGGACTGTTAAAGAACGCGACACGCATGTCTCTCAGAAATCCTGTGAAATTCAACCAATCAGATGACGACTTCGAACATGCTGAAGTGTTTCCAGCAGTGGCGTTGCTAGGCCCTTTTTAGGGGAGCTAAAGCCCCCCTAAAGTTCTAGCTTAGCCTCCCTAAAATATTGCGAGTAATAATGTAATCTGTACAAGAATTCGAGATCGCTTTATAGTCCCCTTTAAAACTCTTATTATGAAAACGGCGTTAGGCTGCGTTATTTGGCGCATTCTTCAGTTCAGCACATTGGAGTGAACGTCATAAGCAGAGTAACGTTACAAGGTGTGTGTATTAACATGACATCTGCATTTTTGACATTCTTTGTTATAAATCCAGCTTATGATTCGGGAGCAATACAAGACCCTTTCCCATCCACTGTAAACAGGTTTTGTCCTGCGTTCACCCCTCCTTAACTAACGTTAGTTGTTTACGTTACCTCCAGCAAAATTAAAACATCACTTCACACCAATGACGGCATACTTTAGCAAAACGATCATGATGATATTGTAGCGCACAGAAATGTGTCAGTCATGATGATGTGCTGTTTGATTTTTCTGCACCTAAAACCGTTTACAAAGTCGGCAAGTGTATGATGCCTAGTTTTTAAAAATCTGTTCAGATTTTAAAAGTCTTGTAGTGTATTCCAGCCATTAGTTATAGAGAGTTGACGGTAGTTTTGACAGCCCCTGAAAGACGTCGACGGGCAGATAGAGTTACGTTACTGTAGTTCAGCCTGGTGCGGCTGTGTTATTCATTGTTCTGAGTTCCGAGGAAACAAAAGTGTACCTAGAAGCTCTTTGTCGTTTTTCAGACGCTTCAGTATTTTATTATTAATTTAAAACATTGTGGATGTAATAGATGAACACGCAGTCATGCACAGGAGTGACAGCGCTCGTGCTAATCAGAACGAATGGCAGGGAAACATATCAAGTTATTCCTACTAAATAATGATTCAGCAGTTGATTGAATTTGTGACATTTATTATATGGATTTGTGGCTGTTGTTGTCACTTTGAATTATAAATGTTGCAGATTGACAGATTAATGTGATATTCATTTGAATAACTAACTTGTCTTTATGCTTTTCTGCATAGGCCTATTCTTTCTTAATTATTTATTTTAGTAATGTATACAGTATGTGGTGCTGATAGTGTGGCTATAGCCTATATATATATATATATATATATATATATATATCCTCATTGGAGGCTGAGCCCCACTTATATTGAAAACCTAGAATCTAGAAAACCTAGAAAAACGTCATAAGACGTTTAGCCAACGGCCTGTCAAGTAGGGGTGACGTCTGAGGCTGAGACTATACCCTATCGGTATAGACCGGGTCACCGGAAGCGCGCGTGCCTGACGGCACTCACTAAATCCTTGTTGTTTCGAGTCAGACGTGATCACCCAAACGTGTTTTTTCGTCAATTTTAACAATCATAGGTAGTTTAGATGGTTACAGTAAGGTTAGGGTTAGGGTAAAGGTTTCGTAAGACTTGAAACACCAAAGATTTAGTCAAAACCAACAAGCCACGCCCACGGATCTGACTCGAAACACCAAGGATTAAGTGAGTGCCCGTGCCTGACCCCAATTAACTTCCGGTTTGTGTTTGGCTAGTGTCTAATAATATAACTATTTTATTTAATTTATGTTAATATTAATTTATATTATTATTTTATTGCATAATAATTGTATTAAATGTATTAAATAAACGATCTGTTGAATAGTGTTGTATGTTCACTTTTTAAAATAAACAATTTGTTGAATGGGTCCTTCAGTTTTGACGCATTTTTAAACAAACCGTATGGTACGTTGACATCTAGCGTTTGAGCTTGGTATCGGAGTCTAAATTCAAAATAATGGAGAGACAAGTTTAGTCAAGTAACGGTTCTGGGTTTCTTTTGATTGTTATCAGAAATAATCTACAGGCACTATTGTTTGTGAATGTGTACCGGAAGTTAAGTTGCACTGTAAACCCAAATGTTCAAAATAATCAAACACATTAAGTAATGTAAACTTAATTTTATAAAAAATATTTTAAGTTCGTGAAACACTTTTTTACTTTTGAGTAAAGTATAATGATTATTTTTGATTAACTTGAATAAAACTCAAAAAAATTATTTGCTCCTTACTTAATTTAAACATGTTAATTCAACAATTGGTCAAGAAGGATTTCCAATTCCCAGCATGCTTTGCGTCAGACTGCATTAGGAGAGTAAATTTAAAAAAAATATGATTATTTTATATGTTTTAGTAAAGTTAAAGACTTGTTAGTGTTTAATGTTCACTTCTCTTGGATATTTAGAAGAGTTTGACATATTTTTTTTTGTGGTTACCATTGTTTAGAAGAGTGGTACATGTGCCTAGTCTCTGCGAAGCTACATTTCACCTGTAACATGTGTTATGTTATCAGTGAGCAGTAACTGTGCTAATGCCAGTTCTGAGATCAGTCTCTTCTTGCTCATTTTGGATTGCATAAGTCAAGGTGTTTGATTTATGCATATTAAGACTAAGGAATATGCAAAATAATGAAACCGAAAGAATTTAGTTTAGTTAACTTAAAAATGCAATTTTGGTACTTATTTGTTTAAGTTCTGTCTACTTAATTTCACAAAAAGAATAAATTAAATATTTAAGTCGCACTAACTAAGATTTCTTACGAACTTTAACTTAACAGTAATCAAAATTTGAAGGTTCTGCTTACTTAAACCAAGAATCTCTAAAACTCAAAAATATTTGAGTATTGCCAACTTATCCGGGTTTACAGTGTGGGGTTACAAAAGTGTGCATGCGCAGTAACGTTTGTTTATGTTGTTAACAAAAAAAAGTTTTATTTCCAACTTTTGGGAACCAAAAACCAACATTCTGGGAACGTTCTGTGTTCGATGGGTACAAGATTAGACACTGTCCGTCTGATAAATATTGTTCTTGAAAGACACATTGTCTAAAGTGACAATCTTGTCCTATGTATATAAATAAACTTGCCCTTATATCCATTTTATCTGATTTGCTAAGAAAAATATATATTTATTTTCATGAGATATGAAAGTGGCACAACATGCAACCTCTGACCTAATGTAATGAAGAAAATGAGCAATATTAAAACTATATATTTAAACTAAAGACTATACTGTCTGTTTGGTCCTACATTCAAACACACTTAGCATGTGAACAACTGTGCAAGGTGTTTACTTGCTGACAGGCTAGATTCAAATGTAAAACAAACTTTACATCACCTGGTGCACACTGATGTTATTTTACACACCTGTGTGGACTGACGTCATAGGAATGTTAACGCTTTCAGTCCGCAGACTGATAAACATCAAGAGTGACTGTAAACTTGTCCTTGAGGTCCTCAGCGTGCTCTTAACCCGAAAGCATATCCAGCACATCCTTAATAATCTGAAAAGCAGTTTAGTGGCGTGTCAGATCTCTCACTATCCTTATTTTGAGGACGGGCCGGATTCCAAGCACCACAAAATGTCCTTGTTGAGTTCTACATTGATAGCGTACATTTCTTGACATTTACAGTTCAGTTATGCAATCTAAGCAGATGCATGCTTTAAGTAGCTGCCTCTTGGCTGTCTGCTTCCTTCATCTCTCAGAGAGAAGAAGAGCTTTGGCTGTAATGCCTAAGCACCAGCTGGTCGTATATCGGGGAGCAGGGCTCGCACAGCGGCATCTCTGAAGCCGGAGATGTAGGAGACTCGCTAATCGAGTCCACTGAGGAGTCTCTGAATGGGGAAGGGGGTGTCAGAGTGCCCAGGTCGTCCAGATCGGTGTTCCTCACCGCACACGAGGAGTCGTAAGTGCTGTCGTAAAGACTGGCGGGTGATGCCCTGCTGCTGCCACCGGCTATAATGCCCCCGGCGATGCCCACCGCGGACCGATGGCTGGTGTTCGCTGAAGCCACTACATCAGCGTAGGTGGTGACGGTGGTGGGGTGCGACCTTTCCTGTGGGTGAAGCCTGTAGGAGGGTGAACAGGGTCTGGGGACTGGCGGGGCGGAGTTTACCGCCGACCCAGGTGGCGAACCGGGCAGCATCATGCTGTTTAGCTCGCTTATGTTGGCTGTGAACCGACTGACGACGCAGCTTATCTGATCCATGATAGAAGTCTGGGGCGGGCCGCCGTGATGCAGGCGCTCTGTCAGGTAGGAGGGTACGTGCACGATCGGCGCACGTTCTTCATCGCGGTCTTCCTCCACGCGCCTCTGCGTAGGCTGGCACACGGTCGGGAGAGGAGAAGGTGCACCGGGGCGGTAGGTTACAGGGTAGCGTTGGTTTTTTTGAGGTCCCTCATATACCAGCTTCAACCCGGAGTCTGGAGGTCGGTCGCAGCCTTTGGAGAAGGGTTTAATAATGGCCGTCTGGTTGGTTTCTTCCTTCTTCTTAATGTGAATGGAGATCCGTTTCCACAAGTTCGGCCGGTAGCCTCTTTCGTTCTGTGCCCAGGTCACAGTTTTGCCATTCGAACTGTGGAAAGGAAATTAAACATGGTTTAGTTTGAATATATGCCAGTTTGTGACATCACAGCCTGGGGGGAAAAGGGACCTGACCACAGTGATCCCACATTAACCGTCTCAGCCCAGCCATTATGACCGCAATTACCTCCCTCATTCGACGTCAAACAGAAAATCTCTAACTCCTGATGCCCCTGAGACCCATCGACCCAAATGCATGAAACCTTAGAGTTGTTCCAGGAATGACTCACAGGCAGGGTAATTGGTTGGGGCTCTTTTTTCTGCTTTCGAGGGGAATAATGCCTTTTTTTTAAGTGTGCTCTAAAATACGCTCAATTTGGGAGTTGGTTCGTTTTCAGTCTAAACTCATTAACATCCTCAAAAGCAAATTTTTGGCAGAAGTTACTGTGAGATAAACATTAAAAGTGAGCTTTATTTATTTGTTCACCAGGACTAGCTTCTTCTGCATTCAACAGCAATGACTGCACATCATTTTATTATAAAGAGACTAAATAAGGATTTTCAGGACTCCCACGATTTTATTTTTGCAATTTCATGCCTTAATATCCCTTAATGCATTCATTGTGATTCCAATTTAATTTGACATAAAAAAGCATATAAAGTAAAGTATGTTTGTTCATTTAAATGTTCTGCATTTTTGAATGATTTTATGGTAAATTTAGGTTTTTAGGGTGTACATGATATTTTGTAGTTTCTGCTTGTGTCTGAAATAGCATAGAAACAAGCTCTACTTACTGCTACATTAAAAAGCATGCAGTACGCACGTTTTCTGTATGCATAAAAGAACTTTGTCAAAAAGAGCAGTATACAAAAGAGTTTATCAACCCACAATGCAATGTGCTTAACATGACATTCCGTTTCCAATGTAGGCAACCTAGAATTAATATCAGATGCAACTTTGAACCAGTTATTATTTTAGTTTTATTGTAGATTCATCAATATTTAAAATTTTATACATTTATTTTTATATTCATTTTATTGTATTTCAGTTTTCGTTTTTAGTTATTAATTTTAGTGCATATTGTAGTTTTATTAATATTTTGAATTAGCTTTTAGTTTTCCCGTCAATTTTAGTTACATTTTTTGGCAATTTTGTTATGTGCTTTTGTTATTTATTTTTTATTTTTTATTTTGCTATTTAATTTTTCTTTTTTTCATTTTAGTTTTCATTTAGTTTCAATTATTAATTGTTATTCTTTTTGTAGTGTTATTAATATTTTGGTTTTAGTATTTTATATTTTCAGTTTTTATGTCATTTTTTTAGCAATTTTGTTATGTGCTTTTGTTATTTTATTATTTATTTGTTTATTTGCTATACATGTTTTATTTAATTTCCATTTAAGTTTTTTTTTATTTTAATCTATTCATTCATTTCTAATTTTCATTTAGTTTAGGTTTTTAAGTTATATTTAGACTGATATATTATTGGAATTTATTATTTAAATTCAACAAAAAAGTTTGAATAGTTTTAGTAAACAATAATAACCTTATATTGAACATTTCTTTACAATGTGATCTCACTGCAAAAATCTATTTTGTTCAATTTGTTAAAAAATGCAAAACAACTACATTCATGGAAAACATGAATGGAAAACTGACTTCTAAAATAGTATACAGTATATACTACACAACATTCAAGTAGTAAGCTGTATGCAATTCTAAATATAGCTTCTCATACTACTAACCTGACAGTCTCTGAGCCAGACGTTCGCCGCCTAAACAAGTTAGCCATGCTGCTGGAGCGGCTAGCCGCCGAGGCAGCTTTCCCGTCACCCACGTGCATCCTCACAACTGTCGACGTGGTAAACGCGCTGCGCACGTTCCTCTCAGGTTTAGCCAGCATTATGTAAACCTTGGGTACGAACATGCAGCAAAGCGCTGTGGTGGCGCTGAGGCTCACAGAGAAACACATGGTGATTATCTTGTAGTTCGAGCCGAAATAAATTGGCACGAAAGCCAGCCAGATAATGCAGGTGGTGTACATGGTGAACGCGATGTATTTGGCCTCGTTGAAATTGGCGGGGACGTTTCGGGTCTTAAAGGCGTAGAAGGTGCAGCTGAGGATGAGCAGGCCGTTGTAACCCAACGGCGCCACCACCCCGAGCGTGGTGGTATTGCAGATGAGGTGCACCTCCTTTATGGACGGGTAGTCGTAGATGACTTGAGGTGGTTCCATGATGAAGAGAGCCACAATGATGCCCAGCTGAATGAAAATGAGGATGAAGGCAATGACCAGCTGGGCGCAAGCGCTCATGAAGCGGGGCTTCTTGGTGCAGATCTTCTTCTTGCTGCCCGCGAGGATGCGAGCGATGCGGTTGGTCTTGGTGACCAGGGCGGAGTAGCTCATGGCGGGTGAGAGTCCGATGCCCAGCCTCTGCAGGTAACAGTAGACCACGTGTGGCTTGGCAATCAGGCAAAACGTACACAGGTACCCAATGCAGATGCCAGCCAGGATGATGAAGCACAGCTCCCTGCTGGAGGACTTCACCACCGGAGTGTCGTGGAACCTGATGAAAACTAAGGTGACGAAGATGGTGGCAAGAAGGCCGAGGCAGGCAAAGACCACAGCGGCAATGGGCTCTGGATCCCCCCACAGAAGATACTGCACTGGGATGGGTTCACACCCTGGGGAAACATAGATGTGAAAAGAGTTTAATGCAATTCACTTCAAGGCTTACAATTATACAACTGAAATATCTACGGTATAAGCAGAGCAAATGATTTATTATAACTAACCAAGCCGGTACACTGACATCAATCACTATGCACATTCCAGTAAAACTGCCGGAATTACAACTTGATTCAAAACAGAGTGAAAGTAGCAAACAAAACCATCAGTTCATCCGGGCACCATACATTATGCATCAAATTCTGGCATCAACAAGCGCTGATATATTTAGCAAGTGTGATTTGCATAAACAGACAGTAAATAAGGGCTGAACTTGGGTCCCACTATGGATAGCCTTTAATGAGGTTGAGGTTGGCTTAGATGCTTCTGGCTTTCCTAAGATTTGGTTGAAATAAATAAATATGAAAATAGGAAATATTTCATGCCTTGCCACAAGGACTAAAAAAACATTCAGATTCATTCCAATAAGAAAGTAAAATCACATATGAGATCTTTTTATATGATCAACTATTTCTCCTAGAATTCAATGAGATTAAATAGAGCAAATGGAATCTTTTGCATCTCAAATATTTTAAATTAGAAAATGATCCAGAAATCTCACAAATGTGTCCATTAGAGTTTTAAAAGTCAATATTATTGAAGATTTCAATAAAAACATTTCTCATCAAATTTGTGACCCAGTCTGTGAAAACCCAACTAAAGTAATTTTTTTGTGATTTACTGTTTTCTATATAACCCAATCTATCAATCTATAATAATGTAATGAATATTCTGTAAAAATATTTGTTATATTAAGTAAGTTGATGTCAAAGATTGAAATAAATGTTTAGGAAGCCAACTTTTTTATTTTATTTTATCGTGCAAAATGAAATGTAATATTCATTTTAATAATTAAATTTATCACAATCATTTGCAACAATAAACGCAATTGTGACTCTGGACCACAAAACAGGTCATAAGGGTCATTTTTTTTCAAATGACATTTATACATAATCTGCAGGCTAAATTTATAAGCTTTTATTTGGCGGAGATACAGTTAAAACAAACCTGTTTCTTCTTAGCAACGGTCTGCTACAGTGCCTCTGATTGACAACTTTAAAGGGAATTTTCTCAATATTTTTGTGCACCCTCAGATTCCAGATATTCAAATAGCTCTCCGTGGGCTTACCGCTGCAATGACGTTGTGAAGTGTAGACGAACCCGAAAGCGGAAATTCTTTACATAGATACCATAGCACGGTGGGTAGTTCCCAAACAGCAGGCAGCAGCGAGTGAAATTTGTAGGTGTGTTTCCGGCCATTTTTGTTCGCTGCATCCACTCACAAAAATAAAGTTTTGATATATTTACGGTAGCAATTTTACAAAATATCTTCATGGAACATGATCTTTACTTAATATCCTAATACATTTTTTGGCCTAAATGAAAATAGATCATTTTGACCCATACAATGATTTGTTGCTACAAATGTACTTGTGATACTTATGACTGGTTTTGTAGTCCAGGGTCACAAATGACCTGTTTTTGTCATTTCTTTGGCTATGACCACTTTGATGCTTAAAATCTCTGAATTAGATTAAGACTTTAGCCTAGATTTACAGGTTCACATTTATCTAAAAAATCCTGATTATTTTACCTATACAATCTACATTCACTTTCCAGATCCACACTCTTTATTTTATTTTTCTTCTCAATTTTATCAATTTAGTAGAAACATCTGAGGCTCTGAACAATAACATTTCCTCTAGGTGGCTTGGCCTTTATTGTTTCTTAAACCAACAAGATTACTGACAAGATCTTTGTAAAACCTGATATATAATGTAAAAACTAGTAACTAGCCTGCTAATAAATAGACATTAAGGGTCTGAACAGTGGAGCTCTCAGTAAGGTACTTCATGCTGTAAGACTACTGCTTTAGGGCTTGGGCTTAACAGCCGTTCTGGAACATTCTGATGGGACCCCCTGCCAAGTCCAAATCTCTGTTTTTGGCATTAAGTTGCTATGGTCCAGATTCTCAAATGACGCTCTAAAGATAAGTGGGTCTCCTATGTTATTCCGTGACCCAGATACAACACACGTATACACCAAGCTCATGAGCTTCTCATCCTGTACGACAGCGTGTGATATAAGAGAATCAAGGGTAAAAGACAGCTGTGTTTTTAAGGCAATCTTGTGTACAGAACAGCGTGCTATGGTCAAGCACAGAGACTTCTAGATGAATGAGAACAGGAAGAACATTGTGTTTTGAAGGTGGAGGCGGAGTCACCTGTCAGGTCGTCGGTAGGCCACGATCCGAGCTCGCATGCACGACAGGTGTATTCGTCAAACACAAACTCGTTCTCTTTACAGGGAGTGCATGTCCAGCAGCAGCTCACCTCACCCTTTCGGATCACCTGAGGAAGTCAAAAAAGGTGAAGTTACAGTATATAAGCCGCTGGTTCTCAAACTTTTTCATTGTAAGGCCCCATTTTTGTACTTTGCGGCCCCCCAAAGAAGGACTTATAATCTTAACCTAAGAATTTTAATTAAACCAAAAACATACCCAGTTATACAATGTACGGTATATGGTGAATAGTTGTCATTTACATATTAAAACCCATTTATGAAAAAAGATGCTATTTGTTTTTTTTGTAACACAAAATAAAATAGTAAAATATGAATGTCTGAGGTTGATAAACCAAATTGATCCCACAGACCCGAACATAAAAACAAACTCACCAAGTACTAAAGGTAAAGATAGACAGAATCTGATAGCCTGTACATGAACAACTATTATAATACCATTAAAACAGCCTTACATTGTATATACTGTACACTGACATTACATACATTTCGTCTTTCTCACCTTAATCTGAGCTTTCTCACAAGGATCGCTGCACACTGATCTGATGATGGCACTTCTATTGGCCCAAATCTCCTCATCATCCATCTTCAGCCCGCTGTTGTCCCAGCTGCCCACGTGGATGTAGCTATAGTCTTCCTCACTCATTTGCTTAAAGTTCATGATCTCATATCTAGTCAAAACAACACACACACAACAGCACCATTCTAAATCTTCTCAGCAATCAACATGATTTACTCATACACCCATTCAAAGATATTGTGTTTTTTGAAGCATGCACATTCTGGCTTTTGTTTGTAAGCTTTGTTTGAGTCCTACCTCCCAGGAGAGTCTCCGTTCTCATCAAACAGCACCACTTCCCCCGAAACTCCGGTGAAGTTTGTCCTCATGAGGAATTCTAAGAGTTTACCTCCATCAATCGGCCGCATGGCGTCACAAAGACCCACGTAGCCGGGACACAGTGATTTCTGCATGGCGTGAAGACCGTAAGCCATGGAGTAGATGGCGTTGATCACAAAGCCCATCTTTGTGTCCTGAGCGTACTGGTGTCGCAGCAACTCTTTTTCTGGGAGTTTATGAGGAAACAACAAATAATACACTTTATGCTTTTTCTTAAAGTCACAGTGTTCCATTTTTTCAGCATTTAAATATGATGTCCTATCCTAAGTTAATATGCAGAGACAAGTGTTAGCTATTTGTAGGTTTACATGCCCCAGAATTGATAAAACCAGTATATATTTCTGCTTGACGGATGAATGGATGGATATACAGCCGCAGAAAAGAGACCATTTTTAAATGATTTTCATTTTTTATAAATGTACTATTTAAATGTGCGTTTTTAAGTAAAATGATTCATTTTTGTTTGAACTACTAACAATATTTCTTCCAAATTCAAATAAAAATACTGTTTTTATTTGCATTATTTGCAGCAAATGTAAACTGGAGAAAATTGTAAATATAGCAAAAAAGATGCTCTGTATTTCTTCAGACCTCAAATACTGCACAGAAAACAATTTCATATTCACTTTTAAGCAATACAACAGCCGTATTTCTACATGTACTTATGAAAAGTTCAAAATTATATTTTTTATGTGATAACCTTGATTTTTTGCACAGTTTTGATGCGTCTTGTCATGTTGTCAATCTTTCACATTGATGTTGGATGACTTTATGTCACTCCTCAGGTTTGATTTTGTTGAAATTCAACAAACACTGGACTGGAATGACCACAATACATGTAGAAATGCTGATTACACGAACATTTGGATTGGTCTGCGACTGTATATAAATGGATGTGTATTTTTACATGTTTAAACCAAAAACATAGTCCGCATTAAACTCACTGGTGCAGGTCTTGTTATATTTGGTGCTCTCTTGCGGATGCCCCTTTAGTCGACATTGAAATCGATGCTGCCAGAATTCAGGGAACCAGGGGTTCCGGTAGTTGGTATCTGGCTGCAGGTTCAAATAGTAGTCGTCAAACCATGTGACGTACGCAGACTGTAGCTTGATTGTGATTCCGCCCGCTGCCTCTCTCTGAAAGCCGTCTGTGACATCATAGCGATCTGCCCATCCATCACTGCAAAAACAGAAAGCAAGTGAGAAAATGGCCTTTTCTACTTAATCAATTCTATTGAGATGACCTAGAAATCCTGAGACAGTCCCAGTCCCTGGGAGACTCCCAGTCCAAACTGACCCACTTAAAACAAAGCCAGGTAAGTTGTGACCAGGTAACTCTAGGAATTGGGTCTCCGGGTCACAGCCAGACAGTACTGTGACAGAAAGTGGCACAATAAACTTCTCCATGAGATGTATGAGATGTAAGTTCTGGCAGATGGTTTATTACTGCTAGACCAAGATGGTCTAGGACCAGCTAGGAACCAGTTTAATCTGGATTTCCCATCAGGCTGAATGTCTACTTCCTCTCTTTCAAACACACAAAGAGCTCAATCTGCTGTTCGATCATTTCCCAAACTAACAGCGCTGAACGTTACACAACTCAGTGGTGTGTGGGAGGTATCACTTTTGTTCTCGAGGTAAGGAGAGGCTTTCATAACTTGTCCTTGGAGGCAAAAGAAATAGGAGGGAAAGCAGAGAGGGGCATGTTAGCCGAAGCCTGAATCATCTCATGCAATGGAGCCAAACAGCTCAGTAAACCCACACAATGACCCCAGCGGTCAGCTTCCCTCTGCCCACTGCTGCTATACAGCAAAACTTAAAAACACAACAAAATGCCAAAGCAAAAGTCTAGCTGAGATGATCACAGCTTTCAAGAGCACATAAAGGAAACTGTTCCTATTGCACAACTGGGGTTAGAAAATATATGTATATGCCATTATATAAACAATTTTAGGATTCATAGAAGAGCTGAATGCTTTTTTAAATAGCACGTATGATTTAAACCCCCGTGGCAAAAATGACGCTTGGAAGGGTTATTGCTCTGCATGAGTCTCAATCAATTCAATTGTTCAAAACATTATTTCAATGATTTGTTTGAATCAACTCAAAAATGTTCACTGATATCTTCGGCTTGGCAACAGTGGGTGGTTGGTTAAAATGATGGTTTCTCTGAAAACCCTTTGAGCAATTTCAGAGCGAATGCATAAATGATCAAATATTAAATATCGTCAAAATATAGTCATTTTCACTATACCATTAAGCCTAACAGGCAACTAAACGTGCAGATAAATGTGCACTTTATTCATTCAAACAAATAAATGTCTCATTCATTTGACATTAGTTAATGCGTTTAGCTTATGGCTGGAATACACTACAAGAGTTTTAAAATCTGAACAGATTTTTTTTTTCATACACTTGCAGACTTTTTGAAAGTTTCAGATAGAAACACACTAACTGATCAAATCTCAGTGGTGTAAAGTATTGGAGTAAATGTACTTAGTTACTTTACTTAAGTATCTTTTTGGCTACTTTGTAGTTGTACTGAGTATTAAAGATATNGGAAGCATTCAAATGCAAAATTTTCTCTTCAGACATTCAGACATTGTGTTAAGCATTTTCCGTCCAGTCGTTTTGTCTATCTATTGTTTCATGGTGTACTAGAGTGTCTTTGATGTTTGAAAACACCCACTCAATGATGCTCTGCATACAGCACACACAGCAAGGGAATAATAAATAGATACACTCAGGTACTTTATTGTGTTGCTGCGCTTTTGTTTTGGCCTGTTTTTGGCCTCATGAACAAACTGAAATCATTATGTGAAAGGCGATCATGATGGTAATTAGCATGTTTTGCTCTGGTTTTACCATGTGTGGGTGTGTAATGAATATTCCTGGTTGAGTAAACAAAGTTGAAAGACTTTTTAGCATCCGTCTCTCTGTGGGAGAGAGAGAGGTGAGGTCATCAAATATCTTAATTTGTTCAGTGTTTTACATGAGATAATTTTAAACACACTTATTATTGCTTTTTACTATCAAATGTGCTCTTTATCACCAAAATGTCTGGAGAATATCATATATTTTTTAATTACATATCCATTTTTAGCGGAGACAGATTGTTCCAGGAAAGTTTTTGCACAGCATAAGCGTGAGAATTAATTCAGTTAACCAGCACGGTGGAATGGAGTGCAATATTTTGAGGCATGCACATTAGAAAGTGCATTTTTAAAAGAATTCACAGAAAAGAGAAATTAGAAGTGTTTAATAGTAAAGAAATGTACAACTGAGCAGCTTTTTAGCAAAAGTCTTCTTTACTGTTGTGAGCACACAATGTCTTGGAAAGGTTCTTTGACACGGTGTCTTTCAAGATTACATATCACCTTTTGCCACATTTGAACCTGCATTCTTTAGATACTAGCTTAGCTTTTGGAGAAAAGGGTGTTTTGGTAGAAATTAAAGTGAAACTTCACCCAAAAATGGGAATTCTGTCATCATTTACTCACCTTTGAGTTGTTCCAAATCTGTATAAATGTCTTTGTTCTGATGAACACAGAGAAAGATATTTGGAAGAATGCTCAGTACAGCAAACAGTTCTGGGGCACTATTGACTACCATTGTATTTTTTCCTACTATGGTAGTCAATGGGGGGCAAAATCTGTCTGGTTATAAGCATTCTTCCAAATATCTTTCTCTGTGTTCTTCAGAACAAAGAAATGTATACACATTTGGAACAACTCGAATGTGAGTAAATGATGACAGAATTTAAATTTTTGGGTGAAGTATCACTTTAAGCTTTATGTTTGCTTCTTATCAAGACATCTCTGTCATTGTATCAAATTCGCATCTCGGAAAATGTGCTAGGACTGGGAAAATTCCTCACACTAAAGTAGGTGACCTGATTTTTATGTAAATTGGGGAGTTTACCCCTGACGCCTGAAACAGGGGCATCAAAGTCTGTTTTCCATTAATTGGTCTAAGCATAAAAAAATGAAATATTTACATACTGTACCTTGCTGAATGTATTTTAGGAAACAAAGAACAGAACATTGATGCATTTTAAAGAAATAAATATTTTTAAAAAAGATATTATAAATGCAAATTGTTTCAACCCACAGTTGAGCAAAATATGAACTAAACCAACTATTGGGCTATAAATTAACCATTGCTGGGTTGTTTTGATAACAACAACCCATCATAAGTTAATTTATAACCCCATTGGTTTTGGTTTTGTCCATATTTTACCCAACCATGGGTTAAATATAAACATGCATTTTTTGAGTGTAGTAATTGACTGAAAAATAAATTGCTTCAATTGCACCAAAAATGGAAAGTCTCTTACCCTTGCCAGTTTTGGCATCTTTTTATTTTTGCTTTCTAAACTTGTATAACTCTCTTTCTCTTAGTGCATCATAAAATATATGCTGTATTTTCCAAAAAATATCACGTCCATCTTTTCCCTCTGAAAGTAAATTGGTCTGGCAAAATTACAAAAAGCAGCATAAAAGTAGCTCAAATGGCATTTTATTCATGCTTGTAATCTTGGCTATGGGGACCCACAGCATATTTTGTCATTTTCCCACATTGAACACAAGTGATCCAAATCATCAGCCTATTCGCCAAGAGTTCCCTGAACTGATCTGATTGAGTTTGTCAGATAAGGGAGACATACAAAAATTTGCACTGCTGTGGGTTGCCAGGATCAGGATTAAAGGGGTCATATGGCGCGAATACGTGTTTTTCTGTGTCTCGTTATAAGTTGCCCATGCATGTTTTAGACATGTAAAATTGCAAAAATGAAAGTGTCGGAACATAATATGCATTCTACCTAAAAGCGAATTCTCACCCAGACCTGCCTGAAACACCTCGTGTAACCACACCCCCACAAATCCACGTCAGTTTGTGGTTTGAGTTGACTAAGACCGCCCAAATGTATACGCAAGTAAGGTGGGCGTACCTGTCAGTACAATTGCTTTGGAACCTGATGTTACAAATATGGTAAGAGGCGTTACATTTCCATCACACGCTTGCAGTATTCGACCAATCACTACGCACTGGTTAACTGGCCAATCATAGCACACCTCGCTTTGTTAAAAATCTGCACGTTTCAGAGAGGCGGGGCAAAGAGGAGATACAAACATGCACGGTATGTGGAAAATACAGAGTTTTTGAACCTTAAATCGTGTATACACATTTCATTACATCTAAAACAAACGATAATATTCGTTTTAACCCTG
Organism: Triplophysa rosa; assembly: GCF_024868665.1. NCBI lineage: Eukaryota > Metazoa > Chordata > Actinopteri > Cypriniformes > Nemacheilidae > Triplophysa > Triplophysa rosa. The sequence continues at coordinate 11,443,444 of NC_079911.1, read as the reverse complement.
TCATATCACCCCTTTAAGAATTATTTATTTATTTACATTTTCAAAGCTAGAATTATGCTTTTTTATGTAATTTAGACAAGGGATTTACAGTCCTCCTACTGCAAGTCCAGCAGAGTTTAACTCCAAACCTAATCAAATATTACTCAAATGAAAAAACTTGAATGTTACTTTAATTGAGAAAATCTCTTAATCCTCAGGAAACTATGGTGAGAGCGGGATGGAGGCCTTCAAAGACATGGCTGCCAAGGAGGGCATCTGCATCGCCCACTCTGACAAGATCTACAGCAATGCCGGAGAGCAGAGTTTTGACAGACTTCTCGATAAGCTCAGAAGTCACCTGCCCAAAGCTCGAGTGGTGGCCTGCTTCTGCGAGGGCATGACCGTCCGCGGCATCCTCATGGCCATGAGACGGCGACGCCTAGTCGGGGAGTTCCTGTTGGTTGGCAGGTGAGCAACTTAAAACTTGCATTATAGGATTTATATTTGGATTTTCTTGGCAGAAACTTTCTCACTAAAGTAAATGCAATGATGCCTGCGAGCTGTGGCAAGCTCTCATTGGAAAGCAGATCTTGACGTGTGGGTGGTATTAAAAAAGCTAGAAGCTACTGTACATGTATAAAACTCTTCGCTGTAGAAATAACACAACAGCATACTTGGGAGAGATAGTGTGGGAGAACCGGGTCTGGTTGCCACATATTTTCCTCCAGTGAATATTTCTTGTGAAACTGTTTGAAATTTATACACACATGCTATTTTATATGGGGTAAATTGAATGTGATATTCTTGGAATAAATAGCCTATTAAAGGCTTTAATGCAAATGTAAACGATTATAATGGACCGTATTATTTATGAAGCAGCATAAATTTAAATGTAATATACATACACAACTATGGTTTTGTTCAACCGATATTGTGGGTTTATGAAACATACCCTGGTCCTGAGAACACAGTTCAACAACCTTTCATTTAATATTATACAGCATTTCACTTAAAGGGATAGTTTACCTAGAAATGAATATTCTGTCATCATTTCCTCATCCTGTATAACTTTCTTTCTTCTGCGAAACACAAAAGAAGATATTTTGAAAAATGTTGGTAACCGAACAACGGCGGTACCTATTGACTTCTATTGTATGGACACAAAACCAGTGCAAGTCAATGGGTACCGCCGTTGTTTAGTTACCAACATTCTTTAAAACATCTTCTTTTGTGTTACAGGTTTGAAATGACAAGAGGGTGATGACAGAATTTTCATTTTTGGGTGAACTATCCCTTTAATGTATGAGCGGGTGGTTATCACCCATGTGACAATTAGCCCCGGTCTCCCCCGCCTTTGAATCTGCTTAACTTCCCCATGTCCAGTTAATGCGTTTTCCACCGATATGATGGTCATACATGTCGAATAGCTTCAAGCAGTAGATACAGTCAGTATCTGAAAGAAATTATCATGTTTACCTTTAAAAGTCCATCCACATTTGTTGCTGAACATCATCTGTAACTCTCTGTATCAGTGTGTGTGTGCATGTTTGTGTGAACGTCAAGATGGTCCAAAACATCAAGACTAGGCTCATCTGTTGTTCACCAGTTGTTGTCATCTTCATCATCATCATAATAATGCAGTCATCCCATACTGAAGGTATGTGACTTCTGATTCACTAAAAGCGGTTTTATCAACGCTATGCTAATGTCTCTTCTATATATTGATCTAGTTGAGAGGTGTTATGACACAATGCTACTGTAATACTGTGATGTTGGAGCTGTCCTTTAAACATGCGAGCTTTGCCTAACAGGGGTCTCCTATCAGATGACAAATAGAATCAATCTCATTTTGTGCAAGATTACAAATGTAGCAGTTACAGAAGAGTAACAGTCTAAGACTCTTTAATACAATCAAGATTCATTAGTATTTGGCATCGACATCTTGAAAAATTGCTATATGCTATTTATAGTGTCAAGTGAAGTAAGAAATTGTTCTTCCCATTTTAATCTCCTGGAATGTGACATCCGAATTACCTATTTTTATCTTCACCCCATTTCAGTTCTCACTGTTTCATTAATTAAATGCTTATGGATATTAAGGATTGAAATAATGAATTATGCCTAACTGAAAATAATCCCTCCAATTTCTTCCTCTGCTCAGAGGTTCTTTAGGTTGATAATTAAACACACATTCATTGCCAAACATACCTGTTAGATCAAATTCATTTCTGTTATACTACACAGTATCTATCATCTCTTATGTCAGCTTTGATCTCCGGGGAGATGATGCCTCTGACAGCGATGGGAGATTTAAATAAGTGACTCGGACTATACTTCTCAGTTGATAGTAGATAGGTCGACCCATATTTGTACATTAATCATTGGTCAAAAAAGCATCTCTTTAGTTGCTAGGGCAAGGCCGAGTTGGAATAACCATGTATGGTACTAATCTGGATAAGTATGCGCATCATTGGTTCAACCAACCATATACCAAAGTTATGACACAAGGAGTATCCACAATAGCAGGTATCCTCCACACAGTGATCTGGTCTCACCATCATCGAGTCTGTCTATTATTACATGAAGAAAGAGAAAAAATTAAGACAGACTAATTCCAGAAGAACTGTGATCTCAGGCAGACTTTAATGCGCACAAACATTCATATGTGCCAGTGGAGTTCAGTGTTTGAAAAGAAGAAGTCGATTTTTTTAAAACACAAACAAAAGTATTTGAAATCTATGTTTAGAAGATACAGAGGTTTGGGAGTGTGAACAAGAGCTTGTGAATATTTCTGTTCTCTTCTCATGAGGATCACTTTGTGAGGTTTTGAATTTTGATCGAGTTTGTTCCTAACAGTACTACTTCATAAAATGTGGTAAATAAAGAAATAGTGCACATGAAAAAAAAAGAAAAACCTGCTATATTTATTTACTCTTATTCTCTCTTTTCATTTCTTTCTCTAAATACAAAAATATTGTCCAATCTACTCTTTTCTATACAACAAAAGTGATCAGAGTTTCTTTTACTGTATGTTTAGATATCATCAATTGATCATATTTGGAAAATCTGAAAATCGCAAATTTTGGTCAGTCTTATCAAGACTCATGGCCTTGCTGTGTGGTGAGGGCATGTGTTTTCTTTATTTACGACATTTGTGAATATTTGAAGAGGATCTATTTCAGAAATGGTGTCACGGTCCTCATTCTGGGTCTCTGGGTGCTTGGGCTAGAAGAAGATGCCATGTTTACGTGTGTCAGTGTGTGTGTGTGTGTGTGTGTGTGTGTGTGTGGGTGCGTGCGTGCGTGTGGGTGTGTATTTGTTTGATGAAGTGCCAGACACTAGCTCCAGGAAAGAGGTAGCCAAGCGTTTTTTTCTCCTTTGGTTCAGTGAGAATGTGGCCATTGTGTCTGTCTGTTCCAATTCCTTCATATCTGTGTGGCTGCAAAAGTGATGAGTTGTCTTGAGACATTATTTATTAAAACAAGGTCTAAAAGTCATCAGGGATTTTTTTATTTCATTCCTACCCATAATGCCATTTGTCCCTTTTATGCTCTTATGTTTACATTGTTGTATAGTCAATTTCATCTTTAATGTTATACAGTACAGGAACAACTATTTATATAAGAAAAGAATGTGTGATAAAGTCCACCATTGACAAACAATGAAATGATTTTCAGTTATTTACTATTTCCATGTGAGGAGACTATTTTGTGTTAGATTTTATTTGTTGCTTTGTTATTTGATTGGATGTTTATAAGTAAAGTGTGCTTGAGCTGGTCCATTACTGATTTGATGGATAAAAATGAACCCTAATTTAATCACTTTGCAGCATTTTGCATCATTTGTAAATGTGATATTATTTTCTGTCCCTAATACAGCAGCCTCTCACATGTGTGTGTCATTCCTCTGTAGGATAATTGTTAAAAAGCATATTAAAACTGATTTGTGTAGAATAAGTTGAATCCAAAACATAAAACACCCACAATACATATTTTAAAACATCAAATGTATATTTTTTTTATAACAAACGTTACATTCTCCGAAATTATACAGTATGCTTTAAAAGTTATTCAGATGGTGGTTGGTTAAAAAATTATTTTTCAGAATGGTTACGAACATTTTCTAAAAGGTTAGATGATCTGTTTGGTAAAACTTTACAATAAGGCTCAATGTGTTAATACATGTTAATGTTAATACATGTTAATGTTAACTAAAGTTAAGTCATTTTAGTTAAAGCTCAATTAAAACTAACATGAACTTTTGTACAAAATCCTGAACAAAAACATATAAAAATCTATTTTTTATTACCTAACATTCATCTTAAGGCTAAAATACACTACAAGACTTTTGCTCAGATTTTGCCAAGATTTTCAGTCTGGACTTGTTGCAGAAAGTCTGTGCCACTCACGATTTGACAGAGGTGTAAAGAGTACCTGAAAACCATACTTAAGTAAAAGTACAGATACCTTGCAGTGAAAATTACTCCATTACAAGTTACAAGTCACCAATTCCAAAACGACTTCAGTAAAAGTCTCCGAGTATCTGATTTAACAATACTTGAGTATTTTACTCATACTGAATGTAGGCTCAAAGAAGCACTAGTCCTCAACACTTAAGAGACACGTCAGTGAAAAACAGTTGATTTGTGAGGAGAGCAATCCATTTATTTTCTTAAATCATAATAAGACTGAACACCTCAAAATTGCAACAAATCATGGTCGACACCATAACCTACGTCATTACAAACACCCTAAGTCTCATTTAAGCTCAAGTGCTCATAAGTAAACCAAACTCCTTCAAAAGGTCTCTTCAATATACAGATAAATAAAATAATGTTAAGTAGAATTAAAAAGTCAAAGCCTTTTTGCACTGGACATGCTGGTTTGGGCCTCATCGCCAGCTGCAGTCATGTCCTCATTTCACATACACGTTAGCCCTTACCTGCCATTTCTACAGTAATATATTGGCAACACTGTTGCCAGCTAGTTACTGTAAACTACTGCAATGGCTGTTTGAAGATACATTATTAAAGAATCTATTAACGCACTTAAGTCACACAGTCTTAGATGACCAAGTGTAAATAACAGATGAACACAATAAATCTGTCAAGATTTCACCAGAGGAGAATTAAACACAAACATCAATAACATCTTCACATATTACAGACACCACTTTCACTTTATATCTGTCATCTGTGTAAGATCTTATTGAGATTTAACTCTAGTTCATAGTGGTTCAATTATGTTTTAAGTCACCATTATGGCGATCAGTGTTTGCTTTGGTTGGACTCTTTGACTTTCTTGTAGCTTTAAAATGTACACTTTTACCGCAACTTTATGTTTGCTTAGTAACTGAAGATACATCTGAAAGAATTCAATCATTAAATAATAATAATATAGCGTTTAAGATTTATTAAGATGTGTTTGGTAAAGTGATTACATGTTATAATGGAAAGATCTCTGTCAGAAAATCTTTCTTTGCAATTGAGACACAGTTAGACACTTGACATACAAACCTCATCAATGATGACAAACAATCATGAATGAGTTTTGTACTATGTACCCAGCATGCATTGCAGCATGAAGCTGTTCAGTTGATTGTCACCATTGTTGAGATTCATATGTGGATGGTTTATTTCTCTGTGTCCGACTCATTCTATAGGTTAATATTTTGTCTTTTGAACTTTTGAAAATTGAAATACTATACATTCTTTTTACTGGTGTACATCACTTCATGGCAATAGTCCCACCAATGGTCAAATTTTGAGAAACATGTTTAGAGCACATTTAGGAAGAGTTAGTTTTAAAATAAGAGCTTATAGATGTGTGACCTACAGTAACTAGCTGGCAACAGTGTTGCCAATATATTACTGTAGAAATAGCGGGTAAGGGCTAACGTGTATAAACCGCCAGCGATTGACATCTACCTGATACTGCACTCATATTCACATAAAGAAGCCATGTTGACAAGTTTTTGTAAGTTAGGGCAAAATCCACAAGATTGTAGTACCTTCATTGCCCTGTAAATCGATATTAATTATAAGATAGGTGTCATGCAAAATGTAATGTGTAATTGCATTAGTCATTACAAATGTAGTGGAGTAAAGAGTACATATACTTGTTCAAAAATGTAGTTAAGTAGAGAGTAAAAGTTGCTAATGCATAAATGATCAAATATTAAATATCGTCAAAATATAGTCATTTTCACTATACCATTAAGCCTAACAGGCAACTAAACGTGCAGATAAATGTGCGCTTTATTCATTCAAACAAATAAATGTCTCATTCATTTGACATTAGTTAATGCGTTTAGCTTATGGCTGGAATACACTACAAGAGTTTTAAAGTCTGAACAGATTTTTTTTTTCATACACTTGCAGACTTTTTGAAAGTTTCAGATAGAAACACACTAACTGATCAAATCTGCAGACTGGCACAGACTTTCTGCAACAAGTCCAGACTGAAAATCTTGGCAAAATCTGAGCAAAAGTCTTGTAGTGTATTTTAGCCTTTAGATGAATGTTAGGTAATAAAAAATAGATTTTTTTATGTTTTTGTTCAGGATTTTGTACAAAAGTTCATGTTAGTTTTAATTGAGCTTTAACTAAAATGACTTAACTTTAGTTAACATTAACATGTATTAACATTAACGTGTATTAACACATTGAGCCTTATTGTAAAGTTTTACCAAACAGATCATCTAACCTTTTAGAAAATGTTCGTAACCATTCTGAAAAATAATTTTTTAACCAACCACCATCTGATTAACTTTTAAAGCATACTGTATAATTTCGGAGAATGTAACGTTTGTTATAAAAAATATATACATTTGATGTTTTAAAATATGTATTGTGGGTGTTTTATGTTTTGGATTCAACTTATTCTACACAAATCAGTTTTAATATGCTTTTTAACAATTATCCTACAGAGGAATGACACACACATGTGAGAGGCTGCTGTATTAGGGACAGAAAATAATATCACATTTACAAATGATGCAAAATGCTGCAAAGTGATTAAATTAGGGTTCATTTTTATCCATCAAATCAGTAATGGACCAGCTCAAGCACACTTTACTTATAAACATCCAATCAAATAACAAAGCAACAAATAAAATCTAACACAAAATAGTCTCCTCACATGGAAATAGTAAATAACTGAAAATCATTTCATTGTTTGTCAATGGTGGACTTTATCACACATTCTTTTCTTATATAAATCGTTGTTCCTGTACTGTATAACATTAAAGATGAAATTGACTATACAACAATGTAAACATAAGAGCATAAAAGGGACAAATGGCATTATGGGTAGGAATGAAATAAAAAAATCCCTGATGACTTTTAGACCTTGTTTTAATAAATAATGTCTCAAGACAACTCATCACTTTTGCAGCCACACAGATATGAAGGAATTGGAACAGACAGACACAATGGCCACATTCTCACTGAACCAAAGGAGAAAAAAACGCTTGGCTACCTCTTTCCTGGAGCTAGTGTCTGGCACTTCATCAAACAAATACACACCCACACGCACGCACGCACCCACACACACACACACACACACTGACACACGTAAACATGGCATCTTCTTCTAGCCCAAGCACCCAGAGACCCAGAATGAGGACCGTGACACCATTTCTGAAATAGATCCTCTTCAAATATTCACAAATGTCGTAAATAAAGAAAACACATGCCCTCACCACACAGCAAGGCCATGAGTCTTGATAAGACTGACCAAAATTTGCGATTTTCAGATTTTCCAAATATGATCAATTGATGATATCTAAACATACAGTAAAAGAAACTCTGATCACTTTTGTTGTATAGAAAAGAGTAGATTGGACAATATTTTTGTATTTAGAGAAAGAAATGAAAAGAGAGAATAAGAGTAAATAAATATAGCAGGTTTTTCTTTTTTTTTCATGTGCACTATTTCTTTATTTACCACATTTTATGAAGTAGTACTGTTAGGAACAAACTCGATCAAAATTCAAAACCTCACAAAGTGATCCTCATGAGAAGAGAACAGAAATATTCACAAGCTCTTGTTCACACTCCCAAACCTCTGTATCTTCTAAACATAGATTTCAAATACTTTTGTTTGTGTTTTAAAAAAATCGACTTCTTCTTTTCAAACACTGAACTCCACTGGCACATATGAATGTTTGTGCGCATTAAAGTCTGCCTGAGATCACAGTTCTTCTGGATTTAGTCTGTCTTAATTTTTTCTCTTTCTTCATGTAATAATAGACAGACTCGATGATGGTGAGACCAGATCACTGTGTGGAGGATACCTGCTATTGTGGATACTCCTTGTGTCATAACTTTGGTATATGGTTGGTTGAACCAATGATGCGCATACTTATCCAGATTAGTACCATACATGGTTATTCCAACTCGGCCTTGCCCTAGCAACTAAAGAGATGCTTTTTTGACCAATGATTAATGTACAAATATGGGTCGACCTATCTACTATCAACTGAGTAGTATAGTCCGAGTCACTTATTTAAATCTCCCATCGCTGTCCGAGGCATCATCTCCCCGGAGATCAAAGCTGACATAAGAGATGTTAGATACTGTGTAGTATAACAGAAATGAATTTGATCTAACAGGTATGTTTGGCAATGAATGTGTGTTTAATTATCAACCTAAAGAACCTCTGAGCAGAGGAAGAAATTGGAGGGATTATTTTCAGTTAGGCATAATTCATTATTTCAATCCTTAATATCCATAAGCATTTTATTAATGAAACAGTGAGAACTGAATTGGGGTGAAGATAAAAATAGGTAATTCGGATGTCACATTCCAGGAGATTAAAATGGGAAGAACAATTTCTTACTTCACTTGACACTATAAATAGCATATAGCAATTTTTCAAGATGTCGATGCCAAATACTATCTTGATTGTATTAAAGAGTCTTAGACTGTTACTCTTCTGTAACTGCTACTTTTGTAATCTTGCACAAAATGAGATTGATTCTATTTGTCATCTGATAGGAGACCCCTGTTAGGCAAAGCTCGCATGTTTAAAGGACAGCTCCAACTTCACAGTATTACAGTAGCATTGTGTCATAACACCTCTCAACTAGATCAATATATAGAAGAGACATTAGCATAGCGTTGATAAAACCGCTTTTAGTGAATCAGAAGTCACATACCTTCAGTATGGGATGACTGCATTATTATGATGATGATGAAGATGACAACAACTGGTGAACAACAGATGAGCCTTGTCTTGATGTTTTGGACCATCTTGACTTTCACACAAACATTCACACACACACTGATACAGAGAGTTACAGATGATGTTCAGCAACAAATGTGGATGGACTTTTAAAGGTAAACATGATTATTTCTTTCAGATACTGACTGTATCTACTGCTTGAAGCTATTCGACCTGTATGACCATCATATCGGTGGAAAACGCATTAACTGGACATGGGGAAGTTAAGCAGATTCAAAGGCGGGGGAGACCGGGGCTAATTGTCACATGGGTGATAACCACCCGCTCATACATTAAAGGGATAGTTCACCCAAAAATGAAAATTCTGTCATCACCCTCTTGTCATTTCAAACCTGTAACACAAAAGAAGATGTTTTAAAGAATGTTGGTAACTAAACAACGGCGGTACCCATTGACTTGCACTGGTTTTGTGTCCATACAATAGAAGTCAATAGGTACCGCCGTTGTTCGGTTACCAACATTTTTCAAAATATCTTCTTTTGTGTTTCGCAGAAGAAAGAAAGTTATACAGGATGAGGAAATGATGACAGAATTTTCATTTCTAGGTAAACTATCCCTTTAAGTGAAATGCTGTATAATATTAAATGAAAGGTTGTTGAACTGTGTTCTCAGGACCAGGGTATGTTTCATAAACCCACAATATCGGTTGAACAAAACCATAGTTGTGTATGTATATTACATTTAAATTTATGCTGCTTCATAAATAATACGGTCCATTATAATCGTTTACATTTGCATTAAAGCCTTTAATAGGCTATTTATTCCAAGAATATCACATTCAATTTACCCCATATAAAATAGCATGTGTGTATAAATTTCAAACAGTTTCACAAGAAATATTCACTGGAGGAAAATATGTGGCAACCAGACCCGGTTCTCCCACACTATCTCTCCCAAGTATGCTGTTGTGTTATTTCTACAGCGAAGAGTTTTATACATGTACAGTAGCTTCTAGCTTTTTTAATACCACCCACACGTCAAGATCTGCTTTCCAATGAGAGCTTGCCACAGCTCGCAGGCATCATTGCATTTACTTTAGTGAGAAAGTTTCTGCCAAGAAAATCCAAATATAAATCCTATAATGCAAGTTTTAAGTTGCTCACCTGCCAACCAACAGGAACTCCCCGACTAGGCGTCGCCGTCTCATGGCCATGAGGATGCCGCGGACGGTCATGCCCTCGCAGAAGCAGGCCACCACTCGAGCTTTGGGCAGGTGACTTCTGAGCTTATCGAGAAGTCTGTCAAAACTCTGCTCTCCGGCATTGCTGTAGATCTTGTCAGAGTGGGCGATGCAGATGCCCTCCTTGGCAGCCATGTCTTTGAAGGCCTCCATCCCGCTCTCACCATAGTTTCCTGAGGATTAAGAGATTTTCTCAATTAAAGTAACATTCAAGTTTTTTCATTTGAGTAATATTTGATTAGGTTTGGAGTTAAACTCTGCTGGACTTGCAGTAGGAGGACTGTAAATCCCTTGTCTAAATTACATAAAAAAGCATAATTCTAGCTTTGAAAATGTAAATAAATAAATAATTCTTAAAGGGGTGATATGACAGGGTTAAAACGAATATTATCGTTTGTTTTAGATGTAATGTAATGTGTATACACGATTTAAGGTTCAAAAACTCTGTATTTTCCACATACCGTGCATGTTTGTATCTCCTCTTTGCCCCGCCTCTCTGAAACGTGCAGATTTTTAACAAAGCGAGGTGTGCTATGATTGGCCAGTTAACCAGTGCGTAGTGATTGGTCGAATACTGCAAGCGTGTGATGGAAATGTAACGCCTCTTACCATATTTGTAACATCAGGTTCCAAAGCAATTGTACTGACAGGTACGCCCACCTTACTTGCGTATACATTTGGGCGGTCTTAGTCAACTCATACCACAAACTGACGTGGATTTGTGGGGGTGTGGTTACACGAGGTGTTTCAGGCAGGTCTGGGTGAGTATTCGCTTTTAGGTAGAATGCATATTTTGTTCCGACACTTTCATTTTTGCAATTTTACATGTCTAAAACATGCATGGGCAACTTATAACGAGACACAGAAAAACACGTATTCGCGCCATATGACCCCTTTAATCCTGATCCTGGCAACCCACAGCAGTGCATATTTTTGTATGTCTCCCTTATCTGACATACTCAATCAGTTCAGTTCAGGGAACTCTTGGCGAATAGGCTGATGATTTGGATCACTTGTGTTCAATGTGGGAAAATGACAAAATATGCTGTGGGTCCCCATAGCCAAGATTACAAGCATGAATAAAATGCCATTTGAGCTACTTTTATGCTGCTTTTTGTAATTTTGCCAGACCAATTTACTTTCAGAGGGAAAAGATGGACGTGATATTTTTTGGAAAATACAGCATATTTTTTATGATGCACTAAGAGAAAGAGAGTTATACAAGTTTAGAAAGCAAAAATAAAAAGATGCCAAAACTGGCAAGGGTAAGAGACTTTCCATTTTTGGTGCAATTGAAGCAATTTATTTTTCAGTCAATTACTACACTCAAAAAATGCATGTTTATATTTAACCCATGGTTGGGTAAAATATGGACAAAACCAAAACCAATGGGGTTATAAATTAACTTATGATGGGTTGTTGTTATCAAAACAACCCAGCAATGGTTAATTTATAGCCCAATAGTTGGTTTAGTTCATATTTTGCTCAACTGTGGGTTGAAACAATTTGCATTTATAATATCTTTTTTTATATTTATTTCTTTAAAATGCATCAATGTTCTGTTCTTTGTTTCCTAAAATACATTCAGCAAGGTACAGTATGTAAATATTTCATTTTTTTATGCTTAGACCAATTAATGGAAAACAGACTTTGATGCCCCTGTTTCAGGCGTCAGGGGTAAACTCCCCAATTTACATAAAAATCAGGTCACCTACTTTAGTGTGAGGAATTTTCCCTGTCCTAGCACATTTTCCGAGATGCGAATTTGATACAATGACAGAGATGTCTTGATAAGAAGCAAACATAAAGCTTAAAGTGATACTTCACCCAAAAATTTAAATTCTGTCATCATTTACTCACATTCGAGTTGTTCCAAATGTGTATACATTTCTTTGTTCTGAAGAACACAGAGAAAGATATTTGGAAGAATGCTTATAACCAGACAGATTTTGCCCCCCATTGACTTCCATAGTAGGAAAAAATACAATGGTAGTCAATAGTGCCCCAGAACTGTTTGCTGTACTGAGCATTCTTCCAAATATCTTTCTCTGTGTTCATCAGAACAAGATTTTTTAGATTTAGATTTAGATTTTTAGATTTAGAACAAAGACATTTATACAGATTTGGAACAACTCAAAGGTGAGTAAATGATGACAGAATTCCCATTTTTGGGTGAAGTTTCACTTTAATTTCTACCAAAACACCCTTTTCTCCAAAAGCTAAGCTAGTATCTAAAGAATGCAGGTTCAAATGTGGCAAAAGGTGATATGTAATCTTGAAAGACACCGTGTCAAAGAACCTTTCCAAGACATTGTGTGCTCACAACAGTATAGAAGACTTTTGCTAAAAAGCTGCTCAGTTGTACATTTCTTTACTATTAAACACTTCTAATTTCTCTTTTCTGTGAATTCTTTTAAAAATGCACTTTCTAATGTGCATGCCTCAAAATCTTGCACTCCATTCCACCGTGCTGGTTTACTGAATTAATTCTCACGCTTATGCTGTGCAAAAACTTTCCTGGAACAATCTGTCTCCGCTAAAAATGGATATGTAATTAAAAAATATATGATATTCTCCAGACATTTTGGTGATTAAGAGCACATTTGATAGTAAAAAGCAATAATAAGTGTGTTTAAAATTATCTCATGTAAAACACTGAACAAATTAAGATATTTGATGACCTCACCTCTCTCTCTCCCACAGAGAGACGGATGCTAAAAAGTCTTTCAACTTTGTTTACTCAACCAGGAATATTCATTACACTCCCACACATGGTAAAACCAGAGCAAAACATGCTAATTACCATCATGATCGCCTTTCACATAATGATTTCAGTTTGTTCATGAGGCCAAAAACAGGCCAAAACAAAAGCGCAGCAACACAATAAAGTACCTGAGTGTATCTATTTATTATTCCCTTGCTGTGTGTGCTGTATGCAGAGCATCATTGAGTGGGTGTTTTCAAACATCAAAGACACTCTAGTACACCATGAAACAATAGATAGACAAATCGACTGGACGGAAAATGCTTAACACAATGTCTGAATGTCTGAAGAGAAAATTTTGCATTTGAATGCTTCCAGAAATCCTGAGGTGCATTATTCAATATTTGATTCATTTTAACAGTACATCTTATTAAACGTTAAAGCAAATGAAAAATAAAATTGTTCACTAGGACCTAAAGACATTGAGACACTCATAATACACTCATAAAAATAAAGGTGCTACAAAAAGTTCTTTACAGCAATGCCACAGAAGAACCCTTTTTGGCTCTCCAAAGTCATTCAGTCATTTAGTTACATTTACATTTAGTCATTTAGTAGACTGTTTTATCCAAAGCGACTTACAGAGAGTTCATATGTCATACAGGAGCAATAATAAAATAGATGCAATTTAGACTCAATTATTGAGTTGAGTCTAAATAACCCTTTTTGGTGCAGCAGGAAGCTAGCAGGGCAGAGGTCATAGGGACCTCAGGGAAGGCACACGTGTGCCTAAAACATAATGTGAGTGTCTTTGGATGAATGTGTCTGCCAAATGTGTGAATGACCACACTTTAGAATAACCCATTGCATTTATTTGAATCTATAAATCTATAAACAAGATGACAAACCTTTTCCTAAAGTAATGCTCTGATAGGTCGACTGACAACCTGTTCATTTAAAAATGTCAAAGAATGCTATAATCTAAATAGAGTTGCAGATCCAGAAATCTGTCAGAGAGAACGAATCAACATTGCAGAGCATTTCACAGCTTTTTGTTCTGTAAGTGGGTGAAAACTAGGATGGGTTCCATATATAACTACACGCTGGCAATTAACACCTGTCTGTGAGGTCATCAATCTTCTAGCCAAACAGCTCTGCTTTAGCAATATATAGTAAATGATTCTGATACGCTGGTGAGAGCTAATGAACATGTCACTTACATGTACAGTACATCAGAGAATCATAGACTACATTTAAATGTTGTTAAGGCTTCGATTCTAATTGAATAAACTGTCCATGAAATCTTTAGATGGTGCAAAAATCTCAACTACATGTGACACATCAGAGATATGAAGTGCTAGAGGTTCTTACAAGATGTGCCATTTCCCTCTGAATAGTAAAGAGATGTTACAATAGTGGTCAGATAAAGGTGAACTTGTATTTGTAGCTTTTTACATATTAGTGTTACCTGCTGGTGGAGAGCTACATTTTATACTGGAAGACTTTTGTTAAGCATCAGTGCAGGGAACAGCTAAAGTGACTTCAAAGATTTTCTTTCAAAAGAACTCTATAAAGCATTTAACAAACCCACAAAACCATCAAAGGAAGTCCAAAGTTATTTCTTCATCAAAATCACTTTACCTTCAGTGTGAATGGCTGATACGTAGGTCCAGTTGTATTTTTTGACAATGTCCACCATAGCTCTGGCCTGCTGGGCATCGGAGGGCACCACCCTCATGAAGTACTTGTACAAAGATTTATCACTGAGATCCATACTGGTAGCTGAATATGCAATCTGAGGAATGTTGAATAGCTGTAGGAGATTTTGAACCTGGATGGCCACAGAGCTGGACCCAGGTCCGATGAGTCCCACAATGGGCTTCTTCCCTTTCAAGGGTGTACTTCCATCTTCAGAGGAGCACTTGGACATTCCCTCCTCCTCCTCTGCCGACACCAGGGTATCACGGATGAACTCAATGCTCTGCTCCAGAGCCACAGCTGAATGCCAACAGGAGTCTCTGATCTCGCAACCCAGCGTGATGTTGGGCAGGATGTGCGGGTCGTCGTTGATGCGGTCCAGGGTGTGCATCATGGCCTCCACCCGCTGGATACCGTACTGCTCTCGTACAGCTCCGCATTTGCGCTCGTGGACCTTGTCGGCCGGAGGTTGATGGTGGACAGAGAAGAGCGCTCCGATGATGATGTCACCGGGAATGTAGGCCAGGACACGCCGCTCGCTGGCCTGGGCCTTCACTGAAACGTCCAATCTTGTAGGTACTCCGAGCAGTACAAACACAAATAAATGAAAAGTCCCCATTTCCTAACCCCTCTCAAATCAGATGCAGTGTAGAATGCATGTAGGTCCCTCGGTGCATCTAAAAGAACAAGAAAAAGATATTTCAGAAAAACATTCAGAGCATTATCCCTGGAGATCATCAACCTCCCACTGAATCACAGAGGTGCATTTTTGTTGAGAGTCGTGAGAAGGATGAGCTGTCGCCAGGGCAACGTCTTATTTTAAAGTGTGAAAATGTAGCTCCCTCTCTAAATCTCCATAAGATCAAAAGGGAAAAAAATCACATTTTTTTCATAACTGTTGGTATAATAATAAAAAAAGGATAAAGTTAACACAACTTTAATGTAATTGATATCAACAACGTTGCGACAACGTTACAGGAATGCATACGTGATGCCTCTTCTGTTTTAGAGCTGTCCGTGGTGCTGAAATACAGACCCCGAAATATGATATTAAACTGAAGACTAAAACGAGTCAATCTGAATCAACGAATAGCAATAAAAACTCAGATATCACTTCATATAGGCGAATAAAGTACATAACCTTTCAAATGAATAGAAACTAGACCGTTAACTCGAGTGATTCAGAGTGAATGTGGTGCATTAGATCTCTATTGAAAAAGTGTGAAAGTAAATACAGCGCACGCTTTATTTATTTCTTCTGCAAAACGGTTATCGCGATCGATAATAGTAAAATAGCAACAATATAATAATGAAACTTACCGTTTGGTCATCATGTTGGGCCATTTTCCCGTGTTCGTACAGTACAAGCTGTCTCTGGGTGTATGAGAACAGCGAGATGCGCGCGTTCACTTCAGCGTGGGCGTCACGTGACTTCATGGTTATATTTACATCTCGGTCTCGTCAAACACGAGGCACAAAACATATTTTATACGCCCCACCTATTATCTCTGAAGGTGAAACTCTATGCAAAACAAACCCATTTGAAGATTTTATTAAAAACAACAACAAATAAAGTAACAAGGATAAGACTCACGTGAAAAGTTTAGCCATCAATTATTTATTCAACTGAAACGTGCTTTTTAAGTAATGTTCAAAAGTGTTTTATATTGATGTTTAAAGGTATTTAGTCTTTCCTGCTTAAAATCTAACCACAGTCAAATCAGGTCATTGTGTCAACTTTTATACTGAAACATACACACAAACATAAAAAGATGATTTAACTTTAGATTAAATACAGCAAAAAGTTAACGAAAAAAAGATCTCAAGAACACAATGTACTGCATTCTCGTGTTAACTGCTTTAAGTTTTATAGGGTGTGTTAGAATTAAAATTCTTGCCTTTTTTTCAATTGTACGGGAACAGCGCCATCTGGTTGAAATGTAACAGAATACTGCTTCCAGACTTCACTTTCAGTCAGGGTAGGGTTTGAGGTTTAGGGAATAATTTCAAGTTTCTAAACACAAGTTATCCGTGCTCTACAAAAAAGTCATCAACGCAGTCATATGTCTAGAGATATTTTGAGGGGATGTGTGACTTTTTAGCACTTTAGCATTCATTGCCCTTTTCAGACATGATTTTAGGAACTTGTATCTTTGTGTGTTAACCAGTTTTCAGTAATAATGTGAAATTGTCAAGAAATGGCAATTCAACAGAGCAGAATATTCTTCACGGGTATCTCCATTCCTCCATACCACAGTAGGAAAAATGCTTTATAAACTTATTTTTTTCTGTTTAACACAAAAGAAGATATTTTGAAGAATGTGGGAAAGGAAACAGTTCTGGGGCACTTTTGACTACCACTGTATTTATCCTACTATGGTAGTTAATAGTGGCCAAGAATTGTTTGGTTACAAGCATTCTTCCAAATATATTTCTCTACAAGTCGCATTCAAGCATACATATCCGTCTCGTGCCAGACCACCGATGGCCTCTAGATGGCACAAGAACACAACATTTAAAGAATCCAATTTTTGTATTCGTATTTTGCAACGTTAGTGAACAAGTGGTTCAGAGCAACGTTTTAATAAGAATTTAGCACTTAGTTTTATGTTATGCTCTACTTTATGAACCAACATCTCGTAGGCGTTTAATGAGGGAACCCTGAACAGAGGCGTTTAGGCCTCAAATGAATATCACCTGTTTATAATTGTGCCCATCTATTTAATGCTCTTTGCAA
>NC_079911.1:10811280-10822456 GCF_024868665.1 Triplophysa rosa | reverse complement strand
AGCCCTTCCCAATGACGTGCATTAAGGCTCATAGATGTGCTCCAGAAGCTTAAAAATGGTGTGTACATTAGCTACCTATGGGAGCCGCGCCAAAAGTGTTACGTGTGGGACTTCCTGTGACCACAGGAAGTCCCAGTCGTAACTTATCTTATGGGGCCCTCATAGGTAAATAATGGACAAAACCTATTAAGGGTCATTATAAGCCTAAGTAAGGAGTTATATAGCTTAATCCTACAGTAGAGTGTATGAGAGTCACAGCCCTTCGCTATGACGTGAATTAAAGCTAAAAGATGTGCTCCAGGAGCATAAAAATGGTGTGTACATTAGCTACTTATGAGGAATCGTCAAATAAGTTACGACTGGCACTTCCTGTGACTTGGCAAAACCACAGGAAGTACCAGTCATAACTTATTTGACAGTAGCCTCGTAGGCTTACAGTGGACAATATTGTAAACGGTCAATTTTTTAGACTGTAAACAACTTTCTTCTGACAAACCTACAGATGTGTATCCTAAAAGCACCCCGCATTGGTATATTGCACAACTCAGGCTATTAAAATGCTTATTTTGCATACAAACGCACTTTTCACAGAAATTAGTCTCTCACCAGCATTTGTAGCAAAAAAACAGTTTTATTCTTGTACAAAAATTTCGGGGCTTCGAATGCTAGTTCGACGCACCCTCACGCACCACATATCCGAAGCCCGTACCCCTCGCTGTACGGCAAGTGCTCGAAAAAAATCACTAAAAATATTCCCAAAAAATAAACGGCCCACAACCTCCCCAAACAGCGTCGATAGAGTACATAACGAGGTCGTACCGACTTCAAACTCTGGGAACCGAATGAGGGGGCCGCTAGGAGCTATAGATTTTGAATCGGGGTCATTCGAAGTTCCTGGGGCCGTTCCGGGCTCATCCTACGATAGCCACCTATGAAAATAATGGGATAGGTTGCATGTGTCAGAGGCTCCCGTACGGCCCGCAGAGGCCACAGCAGCCCGAAACCTAACAGAAAGTTGCGTCACATGGTTCTCGACGACATACCGATAGGGCTAGGTTGGGCTATGAAATTAAGTATTTTTTATTATTTTTCATACGTCTCTCCCTCGCATTGATCTCTATGGGCCATGTGACTGTAAAAGGTCAATTTTTAAGACTGTAAACAGCTTTTGTATGACAAACCTACAGCTATGTATCCTAGAAGCACCCCATATTGGTATATTGCACACTTCAGGCTATTAAAATGCTTATTTTGCTTACAAATGCACTTTTCACAGAAATACATCTCTGAACAGCATTTTCAGCAAAATTCTGCTTTATTCTTGTACAGAAACCTCGGGGCTTTGAATGCTGGTTCTTCACACCCTCACGCACCACATATCCGAAGCCCGTACCCCTCGGTGTACGGCAAGTGATCGAAAAAAAATCACAAAAAATATTCCAGAAAAATAAACGGCCCACAACGTCCCCAAAACGTGCTATATAGTACATAACGAGGCAGTACCGACTTCAAACTTTGGGAACCGAATGAGGGGGTGGTGAGCAGCTACGAATTTGAATCAGGGTCATTCGGAGTCCCCGGGGCCGTTCGGGGGTCTCTGTACGATAGGCACCTATGAAAATAATAGGATAGGTTGCAGGTGTCAGAGGCTCCCGTACCACCCGCGAAGGCCCCAGGAGCCCAAAACTTTACAGAAACTTGCGTCAGTTGGCCCTCGACGACATACCGAGAGGGCTAGGTCGGGATATTAAATTTAATATTTTTTATTATTTTTCATACATCTCTCTCCCTCGCATTGATCTCTATGGGGACTTGTGCCTGCGAAGGCCTCATGTGGCAGTTGCTTTCCAGGTGGAAATCTGTCTCCGGAAGCGTCTACGGATGCGGAACTCGATATCCCGGCTTGGGAGACCCCCACGGTATACCGTACCGAGTATTAAGACCCTACGAACTTTTGACCCCTGTAGTCTAGAGCGTACATTCGCAACCTATATGTAGGCTGCTGGTGTCTTTTTGGGCAAAGTGAGAGGTCAACGTGGTCCTAGGGGCGCGGAACCCCAGAACATGACCCAGGGCCCCGTGATGAGACATATACGTGAATTGCAGGTCGATCAGACCATTCTGTACCCCAACCCAAATTGTCCATCAAGAGCTTATGAAAACGAATGGGATAAATTAAGAGTGTCGGCAGCTCCCGTTCAGACCCCGGGTGCTCGAGGGGCCCCAAACTTTAGATTCTAGTAGTCTGTAGGCCCTTGTTTAACATACCGTGAGGGTGGCTGTCTAGAACCGTGGGAAACGATTTATAGTGCGGTTTGCAAAAGTCTCTCATGCAGGCTTCTTCATTTCATAGCCTGAAAGACCCTCTTGAATGAGCAAACTGAACAAAATTAGGGATCAATCTTTTTTCAAGAAAAAGATACTTCGAGGTGACCGAGAACCACGGTACTCGATATCCCAGCTTGGGAGACCCCCAGGGTATACCGTGGCGAGTGTTAAGACCCTGTGACCTTTTGACCCCTGTATTCCAGAGCGTACATTCGCAACCTACATGTAGGCTGCTGGTGTCTTTTTGGGCAAAGTGAGAGGTCAACGAGGTCCGAGGGGCGCGGAACTCCAGAACGACCCAGGGCCCTGTGACGAGGCATATACGTGAATTGCAGGTCGATCAGACCTTTCTGTCCCATTTGTCCACCGTGAGCTCATGAAAATGAATGGGATAGGTTAAGAGTGTCGGCAGCAGCCGTTGGGCCTCAGTGGGATCGAGGGGCCCCAAACTTTATATTCTGGTAGTCTGTTGGCCCCTGTTTCACATACCGAGAGAGTGGCTTACTTGAACCTAGGGAACATTTTCTAGTGCTTTTCTTGTGTGAAAAGTGTTTTGTACATTAGTAGCCTACCGACCGACTGTCAAATAAGTTACGACTGGGACTTCCTGTGAACCACCGGAAGTCCCAGTCATAACTTATTTGACAGTAGCTGTGTAGGCTAACGGTGGACAATGCTGTAAACGGTCAATTTTTCATACTGTAAACCCATTTTCTTGTGACAAACCTACAGATATGTATCCTAGAAGCATCCCATATTGGTATATTGCACACTTCAGGCTGTCAAAATGCTCACGTATTATACAAATGCACTTTTCACAGAAATAAACCTCTGACAGCATTTTCAACAAAATTCTGCTTTATTTTTGTAGAAAAACCTTGGGGCTTCGAATGCAAGTCGTCACACCCTCTCGCATCACATATTCGAAGCCCGTACCCCTCGGTGTTACGGAAAGTGCTCGAAAAAAAATCACAAAAAATATTCCAGAAAAATAAACGGCCCACAACGTCCCCAAAACGTGCAATATAGGACATAACGAGGCCGTACCGTCTTCAAACTTTGGGAACCGAATGAGGGGGCAGCGAGCAGCTACAGAATTTGAATCGGGGTCATTCGGAGTCCCCGGGGCCGTTCGGGGGTCTCTGTACGATAGCCACCTATGAGAGAAATAGGATATGTTGCAGGTGTCAGAGGCTCCCGTACGGGCCGCGGAGGCCCCAGGAGCCCGAAAAATTACAGAAAGTTGCGTCACGTGACTCTCGACGTCATACCGATAGGGCTTGGTCGGGAAGTGAAATTAAATATTTTTTCTTATTTTACATACATCTCCCTGCCTCTAGTGGTTCTCTATGGGCCCGCAAACCCCCTCGCGCTTGGCTCGGGTATCCGACTCTTTCTGACAGAAACCTCCCCTAAGCACGAACGAGCAAGGTCACGAAGGACGCCCGGCTCCTCTAGGGGGGCCACGGGTGAGGGAGAGAAAAAAGAAAGAAGGGCGGCGAGCAGACGTTTTGGCTTCTTTTGGATGTCGCCCACGCATAGGCAGCAAGGGGCAGCAAACTACCAACTCTACCTCTGCGAGCGAGCATTTTGGCATCTTTTGGTGTCGCGCCACGCATAGGCAGCAAGGGGCAGCAATCTACCAACTCTAGGCGCTCTGCGGACGCAAGGGTGGCGAGCGAGACGTTTTGGCATCTTTTGGGTGTCGCGCCACGAATAGGCAGCAAGGGGCAGCAAACTAGCAAGTCTAGGCGCGCTGCGGACGCAAGGGTGGCGAGCGAGACGTTTTGGCATCTTTTGGGTGTCGTGCCATGAATAGGCAGCAAGGGGCAGCAAACTAGCAAGTCTAGGCGCGCTGCGGATGTGAGGAAGACTATGGCAGAGTTAGGCGGTCAGGGGGAAGCGAAAGGCTACTCGTGCATGCGGTGATGAAGATTAGGTGGTGAGGGGATGAGTAGGCATTTTGTGGCGCGAGGGTCCACGCCCGCAGCACTTTGCCACCCCTTGTGGCGTCCGTACAATGCTTCTCCGGGAAAACGGCCCCTAAACTCCGATAAGGGAAAAAAGTCCCAATCATAATAAGAGTGAGCGAGAATTTGGCGTCCAATTCAGGTATACGAGCCCTTCGTCTGCCTAGTCGACCGATGGCAATCTATATGAATGGACAATTGTCAACGATTTACCTAACTTCCCTTGCATCCTCGGCGGCGGTGATACCCCTCAGGTTGATGCACATGAGACCGCTCCAACACTGGCTTCAGAGTCGAGTTCCCTGGAGAGCGTGGCACACCGGCAGCAGGCGGATGGTGATTACGCCTTTCTGCCGATGCACCCTAACTCCTTGGTCTTCCATGACCTTCCTTCGGGCAGAGGTACCCCTAGAACAGGTTACGAGGCATGTCGTGGTGACAACGGACGCCTCCCTGCAGCGTTGGGGTGCAGTGTGTATCGGGCACGCAAGTGTCTGGGCTTTGAACGGGCCCCCGCCTGCGCTGGCATATCAATTGCCTAGAGTTGTGGACTGTGCTACTCGCACTGAAGAGGCTACTACCTCTCGTGCAGGGCAAGCACGTGCTGGTCCGGTTGGACAGCACTACTGCAGTAGCGTATATCAATCGTCAGGGTGGCATTCGCTCACTGCAGTTAACACGACTCGCCCGACGCCTCCTCCTGTGGAGTTAGCAGGTGACCCGCTCCCTGCGTGCTACGTATATCCCAGGCGACCTGAAACAGACAGCCGATGTGCTCTCTCGTCAATCTACGCCTCGCGGAGAGTGGCGACTCCACCCCCGCGCAGTCCAGCTCATTTAGGTGCAGTTCGGGCAGGCTCAGGTAGACCTGTTCCCCCCCTGGGCACCACCAATTACCTGCTATTTACACCACCCATTACCCCCTTGGCACGAATGCTCTAGCGCACAGCTGGCCACAGGACAAGCGGAAGTATGCCTTCCCCCCAGTGAGCCTCATTGCACAGGTCTTGCACAGGAGGAGCATGAAGTGTTACTAGTTGGGCCGTACTGGCTCAACCGGACTTGGTTCTCAGAGCTAATGCTCTTGACGACAACTCCCCCCTGGCCGATTCCCCTGATGAAGGACCTGCTTTCTCAGGGGAAGGGCACATTATGGCATCCCAGGCCAGACCTCTGTAACTTCCATGTCTGGATGGGATGAGGAGATCCTGAGTAGCCTACCCCCTGCGGTGGTTGAGACCATCACTCAGGCTAGGGCCCCAGCCACTGGGTGGCTATACGCCTATAAGTAGCGCCTCTTCTCTTCCTGGTGCTCTTCTCGAAGAGAAGACCCATGGAGTTGCTCGATCGGGAACGTGCTGTCCTTTCTACAAAAGAGACTTGAGAGTAACCTCTCCACTTCCACACTGAAAGTGTATGTAGCCGCCCATCACGATCCAGTTGCGGGAAAGTCTCTGGGACAGCACGACCTGGTCATTAGGTTCCTAAGGGGCACTCGTCCGCGCTCTGTACCCTCTTGTGACCTTGATGTGGTCCTGGCGGCCTCAAGAGGTCCCCCTTCAAGCCCCTCGGAGATGCTGCTCTTTCTCACCTCACAATGAAGACGGCTCTCCTGATGGCGCTCACCTCCAAAAGGGTAGGGGACCTACAAGCATTCGCCGTGTCCACAGATTGCCTAGAACTCGGGCCCGGTGATTCTCACGTTATCCTGAGACCCCGGCCCGGCTATGTGCCCAAAGTTCCCACCACTGACCCCTAGAGACCAGGTGGTGAACTTACAGGCGCTCCCCACAGGGGAGGAAGACCCAACCCCATCCGTGTTGTGTCCAGTACGTGCACTTCAGAAGCTCTGATCAGCTCTTTTTCTGTTTTGGAGGTCAGCAGAAGGGGAGGGCTGTCTCCAAACAGAGATCTGCGCACTGGATTGTGGATGCCGTCACGTCGGCATACCGGTCCCAAGATTGCCCGTGCCCACTGGCAGTGAGAGCACACTCCACCCGGGTATAGCCTCCTCGTGGGCACTGGCTCACTAGGGCTAGGGCTGGGCGGAATGATGGAATATTCCGTTACCGTGGAATAAAATGTCAACCGTAAGAGATTTTTCTATTCCGTGTTTTCCGCGGAATGTAAATTAGTAGGCGTGGTTAACTCGGCGCTCTGCTAATTAGACGCTATTCAGAAAAAAATGAATTAATTAATCCACCCGTAACAAATGAACGTGTCAAACATTCTTTTGACCTTCTTTCAGTCTGTAGTTTAGTGATCCGCTCCAGTCCGGCGCTTCTCTCACCCGCAGTGCTCATGCAGGGATCTGCGCCAGCATTTAAAAAAGCTCATTTTCAACACGTATTTCAGACGTCAGGTTGTTTTGAAAAGATGTTAATAGTTTTATAAAGTTTAACTTCAGGTGAGCCAAGGTGAAACTTGCGTTGAAATGTGCTATGATGCTCGCGAGCGCGTGAGCGCTTTGATGTGACGTGCTTCTACCTCAAGTTTTGGGAGACGTGTGAGGAGTCACCAGAGACTTGCAGTGCAAAAACAAGCCCGAGAATAAACAAACCTAAAGACAGAGAGTTGCAACACACTAAAATTGCTCATCTAATATAGAGTGAAGAGCGATAAAGACATACAGTACAGACCCCATGAACACCAGTTTATAACTCTAGTCATATACTGTACTCTCATTGTTTGTGCATATTAGGGATGCACCGAATGTTCGGCCACCGAAAATGTTTGGCCGAATATAGCAAAAAACGCAAGTTCGGTGTTCGGCCGAATATGTGACGCGGCCGAATAAATTTTTACCAAATATGACTCGTGATACGATCAAGCAGCAACCAGCGCAGAGAGAGAGAGAGAGAGAGGGAGAGGGAGAGGGAGAGAGAGAAAGAGAGAGACGCGTGCGCTATATTACTGCCGCAAACATTTTGGCAGTGCATGCGTGTGCGTGTGTATGTGTGCGCGTGTGTGTGGAGCATTTTAAAGTGTCAGAGAAAGACACAGCACGGGACTTGCTGCACGGAAGTAAATTTACGAATGAAACCGTCTTTACCGGTCAGTAACTTTACTTCAGACGGAAGCGGGCTGTCTGACAGTAGCCCCGCCGCTCGCGACATCCTTTGACATTATACAGTGGTCGCGTGCACACAGTTCCCTGTTCTAAAAAACTTGTCAAAGTATGTTCTGTGCACCTTCTGAGAGAACTGTCAGCTTTTGTGGGCGGAGTTTGGAGGAGACGTGAACTGATATGGTTGTCAGTCAGCATCAGTCAGAATTGCTTGCATTGGATGTTTTTTTTTCTCAAATCATTTTGCAATGTAGTCTATAATAATCCAACAGTTTTAGTTTATTCGTATTTTAGCATATAGCCTAATGTGGAATGACACTTTTTAATGAAGTGTTTTGTTGTAGGGGTACAGAGTAACTTACATTACATTCTTTTAGCAGTCAGTTATAGGCCTAATTAATATAGGCTATTCATGAAGGGAGAGGGCTCAATTTTTTGTTTGAATTTACTTTGTTTTGCTCAATTTTATATTAAGTTGTATTGTATTTTATTGAAAAGCAAGACACATTATAAAAAGCACATTTTGACTATTCAGTTTGTGCAATAGTGAAAAAAATGGCTTAATAAATAGAAGAAATGCAAAAAACCATGTTCGGTGTTCGGTATTATTCGGCCTTCGGCCAAGTGTTTCACATCATGTTCGGCTTCGGCCAAGAATTTTCGTTTCGGTGCATCCCTAATGCATATTCATCATACTTTATTGTTATATGTGTTGTCTATCTTCCTACTGTATACATATGATATAGCCAGAATATAGCCAGAAGATAAATATGAATAAATAACATCTGATTATCAGAACTTAATTTGATATCTTTTCATAACTTGCCTACATTTTAAATATGGTGAGCATTTAAATGAACTGTAATAAATAAATTAGTTAAATCAATCTAAGAAAAATGAGGTAAAAATAAAGAATTATAATGGGAGATTGTTTCATGAAATATATCGTTACCGTGAAATAAAATTACTTATTCCGTGAAATTGATTTTGGCCATTCCGTCCACCTCTAGCGTACACCTGCGAAAGCACCTTCCCCCCTTCCTATAGGTGGGTCAGCGTGCTATTTTAGCCTCCTTTCTTCCCCCACTTGGTGAAGAACAGGCATTCCATCCATCACTAAGCAAGCACCTCCTGCGGGCTGGGCAGAGCAGCCCTGCCCCTTAGGCCAGGCACCAACTGAGTTATCCACAACATAGCTCTAACCGGACCTAGTGCTACTGGATGTTGTAACCCCCCAATTGGGCGCTTCCGTCTCATGTATCCTCATGATTGGTTCCCACCTTGGTAACCCATGACCTCCCCTAGGTGGACCTCCACCTTGCAGTTAACTCCTTCAGTCCGCACATTTCTCCCATGAGTTCTCCCCTAAACAGCGAGACCATGTTGGTATCTCCACTAAACTCCTCTCTACGGTAGGAAGTGGTCTCTGTAGCGCGTCCCCCATTTGAGGAAGTAGCGCTTCCCCAGTGGCCTTACGGTACCGCGCGGCTTCTCGCTATTAGAGAAACAAGGTTGCTGCCTGTGAGGGCCGAAGGCAGGGGCTTCCCACCTTTCCAAAAGCTATCCACTGGTAGGTTACAATTTCACGGTAGCGCTCACATCTGACACGCCCAGGCCAGTCACCGTCGCTTCGCTAGAGATTGTGACACGCCACAGCGCCGTGGCGTTTTCCATAGGAACCCCATCTGTCGGTTCGACACAACGTCGAGAGACCGACATAAAGGGAACGTCTTGGTTACGGATGTAACCTCAGTTCCCTGATGGAGGGAACGAGACATTGTGTCCTTCATGCCACAATGCGTGCCACCCTCTCCAAGGAACCTGACTCTGTAGCCAGTGTTGGAGCGGTCGCATGTGCCCGAGGGGGACCACCCCCACCGAGGATGCCATGTAACCCATGAGCCTCTGAAAAAGTTTCAGGGGGACCGCTGACTGCCTGAAAGCTTCAGGCAGTTCCACACTGACTGGGTGCACTCTGAAGTCAGCCGCGCTGTCATGGGGACAGAGTCGAGTTCCATACCGAGAAAGAGGATGCTCTGCACCGGGGAGAGCTTGCTCTTTTCTCAGTTGACCTGTAGCCCCAACCGATCTTTGTGCCGGAGCACCAGGTCCCTGTGTGTACACAACAGATCTCGAGAGTGAGCCAAGATGATCCAGTCATCAAGATAGTTTAGTACCTGCACACCTCCTTCCCTGAGGGGAAGGAGGGCTGCTTCCACGACCTTAGTAAAGACCCGTGGAGACAGGGACAGACCGAAGGGGACGACCCTGTACTGATATGCCCGTCCCTCGAACGCGAACCGTAGGAACGGTCGATGTCGAGGGAGGATAGAGACATGACGTACGCGTCCTTCAGGTTGATTGCCATGAACCAGTCCTGACACCTGACGGACATCAGGATGCGCTTCTGCGTGATTATCCTGAAAGGCAGCTATTGTGTAGGTGCCTGTTCAGAACACACAGACCCAAGATAGGGCGCAGCCTTTCTTGGAGACAATGAAGTACAGGCTGTAAAACCTGTCGAACATCTCGGCTGGTGAGACGGGCTCGATCACTCCCTTCACCAGAAGGGTGGCGACCTTGGCCCGAGCATCCTAGCCTCTGACTGAGGTATAACGGATGCCCTGAAACTTGGCGGGTGTGAGGCGAACTGGATCGCGTAGCCGAGACGGATCATCTTCCCTAGCCAGCCTGACAGTCTGGGAAGCCCAGGCTCCCAGAAATGTAACAGGGGGACTAAAGGTTCGATCTTTTTCATCGTCCCCCCGGGGGGTGGTTCAATGGCTAGCAGTACGGATTCCTTGCCGGAGGATGTCCCCCGGGGAGGAGATCGGCTCTGCTGCTTTTCCTGCCTGGCGACTGCGCAGCTCAACGCACTGTCTGACTGAGACTGCTGAGGGCTGGTGTTTATACTCGACATTGCGCTTCGCCGTGACGCAATGTCGAGTTTGCCGTTCACCGTCGTGCAGAGGGTGGTAGCGGCTGTGATAACCCAGAGAGAGAGGAAACTCTCTTTTTTGAGAGTAAGTGGGGCCAGCAGATGGAGAGATGGGGCAGGATCCGTCCCTATCCGATTTCCCAGTGATGTGGCTGGGGTCGGGCCCAATGGTAGCCTCGATCCCCCTGAGGTATTCCCATGAGGGCCGCTTCGCCGCGGCTGTTGATGGGGCGATGGTCTCCTCTTCGCTGTCTCCTCCAGGGGGGGCCGCCTGAGTGGGGGGCGCCAGAGCTGGAGGGCATCAAAGAGGACCAGGGCTGCTGGGAAGCAGACGGTGCACGGGACTCGATGGCCGAGGCGGCCGAGTCGCGGCACGGAGGACTGCTTCTTTACTGTCGAGAACTGCGGCTCGACAGTATCACCAACCAGCCCCCCCCCCCCTTGCGAGACAGGTGCGTCGAGAAAGCGGACCTTCTCGGCGTTACTCATCTGCGCAAGGTTTCGCCAGAGGAGTTTCTCATGGACCACAAGTGTGGACATCGTCCGACCCAGGGCCCGCGTGGTCAAGTAACGATAATAAAATACACTAATATTAAAACAAAGTGTGTTGTGGAAAAATTTCAGTCTTGTAGTTCAAAAAATCTCTCAGACAAAAAAGGTCCGGGTGCCAAGGAGTTAACTTTATTTGCTCGAGCCAAACAAAGTGATATGTTCCAAGTCATCTAAAAACCAAGTGTTTTCCAGTCTATAGTTATAGTAAAATTTCTGAAAGGTGGTCTCTTCTGAAACCAATCAGGTATTTTCCTGTTATCTCTTATTTTTATTAACCAATTGTTAATTGCCTGCCACCAATAAGTCCCAGGTAACAAGGTA
>NC_079911.1:10806394-10810841 GCF_024868665.1 Triplophysa rosa | reverse complement strand
AATTCAAACAAAAAATTGAGCCTGTGAATAGCCCATATTAATTAGGCCTATAACTGACTGCTAATAGAATGTAATGTAAGTTACTCTGTACCCCTACAACAAAACAGATCATTAAAAAGTGCCATTCCACATTAGGCTTATAAGCTAAAACTGTCAATAAACTAAAACTGTTGGATTATTATAGGCTACATTGCAGAATGATTTTTAGAAGAAAAAAAACATCCAATGCAAGCAATTCTGACTGATGCTGACTGACAACCATTTCAGTTTACGTCTCTCCTCCAAACTCCGCCCACAAAAGCTGACTGTTCTCTCAGAAGGTGCACAGAACATACTTTGACAAGTTGTTTAGTACAGGGAACTGTGTGCACGCGACGACTGTATGATGTCAAAGGATGTCGCGAGTGGCGGGGCTACTGTCAGACAGCACGCTTCCGTCTAATGTAAAGTTACCGACCGGTAAAGACGCTTTCATTCGGAAATTTACTTCCGTGCGGCAAGTCCTGTGCTGTGTCTTTCTCTGACACTTTAAAATGCTCCACACACACACGCACACGCACACACACACACACACGCACACACACACACACACACACACACACACACACACACACACACACGCACTGCCAAAATGTTTGCGGCAGTAATAAAGCGCACGCGTGTCTCTGTCTCTCTCTCTCTCTCTCTCTCTCTCTCTCTCTCTCTCTCTCTCTCTCTCTCTGCGCTTTTGTACTTTGTTTTGCTCAATTTTATATTAAGTTGTATTGTATTTTATTGAAAAGCAACACAAATTATAAAAAACACATTTTGACTATTCAGTTTGTGCACTAGTGAAAAAAATGGCTTAATAAATAGAAGAAATGCAAAAAACCATGTTCGGTGTTCGGTATTATTCAGCCTTCGGCCAAGTGTTTCACATCATGTTCGGCTTCGGCCAAGAATTTTCGTTTCGGTGCATCCCTAATTTCATTATTGGTTGGTTTTTTGTCACTACACAACACTAAAATACATTCACATATTTAAAGGGGTCATATGGCACGAACACGTGTTTTTGGTGTGTTATAAGTTGCCCATGCATGTATTAGACAAATTAAAGTATCGGAACAAAAGATGTATTCTATCTAAAAGCAAATGCTTACCCAGACCTGCCTGAAACGCCTCGTGTAACCACACCCCCACAAATCTACATCAGTTCGTGGTATGAGTTGACTAATGGCGTCTTTACACAGGCGAGTTAAAGCGGCAACGAGTAACTTTTCTCTAAAATGTCTCTAAAATTATTTTAGTGGTAGGACAACTTTTAACTGGACGAATTTTACTGCCGTTACTACCTAAGCAGCCACCTATCGGCTGAAATTGCACTTGTAACTTTGGTGTTCAGGCCGGTACAAGACCCGCCTATCCCCTGCTTTACGGCATACATCACGTTTTAGTCGTAGCCTGGGAGAAGTTGGCCAACAGCAGAGCTAACAGTAAGACGAAACTATCCAAAACATCACCATGGCAGAGCCAGCCAAAAAACAAAGAGGGTTTTGTCGGAGGAAGCAAAGAAAAGAAAGCGAGAGAGTGATCGGACACGAGGCCGGTCACGAATCAATATCGGACGGGCTTACACTCGGTGGCGCGAGCAGCAAGAGGCAACGGGTTGCAAAACGGATGCAGACCTAGCGGTCCTGCTCCTGGATTTATAAGTGTTATTTGTACATTTTTTGTTACTGTCTGTACTTCTGAACGTATTTGTTATTAGTCTGTGTCATTGGCGCAACACCGGTTCGCACTTTAAAACCGTAAGGTAGCTGAGAGATAATATACGGTTGCCGGTGTCAATAGCTAGCATGTTGTCGTGTCTCGTCATGAATGTGTGTAGTGCTTGTAAATAAAGACTAAAAAACCACACTAAACATGTTGTGGTAAAAAGTAGCAGATTATTTTGTTCAGACCAGTAAACCACGTGAATGTTGAACAGTTCAGTCGTTGATTAGGCTAATGTTGTCATACAATATTACTTATTATTTATGTTTTGTAATGTAGTTACAAATGTCTGTTTTCCCCAGTTTACTTTATGTCTGACATGATTTTGTGGTCAATATTTCATTTTATTATACAAATGACACCCTTTGCAAACAATGCTACATACACGAGAACTATGCAAGCAAAAACATCTAGGCTTACTTACCGTTCTTTGTTGACATTACAGTTTATAATTATGGAGAAACGATACATAAATCTTTGTATTGATATACGAAGAACATATGGTAACACGGACTACTTTACCTGATCGGTGGACATAGTTTGAATGACGTATCTGGGTCCGTCGGCTTTGTAAACAAACTCACGTGTATTGAGCTGCCAGCGGGAAATCTTTGCGACAGTTTTTACGACACTGCATACAGACAATTCCGCTTATCAACCACGTGGGGCAACAGTGAGCAAAAGATACTCGTTGCCGCTTTAAGCGTCTCTGTGGCAGATTCAATTTCTGTGTAAAGAGGCCATAAGACCGCCCAAATGTAAACGCAAGTAAGATGGGCGTACCTGTCAGTACAATTGCTTTGGAACCTGATGTTCCAAATATGGTAAGAGGCGTTACATTTCCATCACACGCTTGCAGTATTCGACCAATCATTACTAGGATTGGGTATCGTTTGTGTTTTTACCGATACCAGTGCCACGTCAATATTTTTAAAACGGTACAGGTGCCTAAATCGATACTTTTAAAAAAGAGCCACAAAACACCAGTGGATGACATTAAAGAACAAAATGCTCAATTAAAAAATATCTATTAAGTAATAAAAAAATTCACAACAAATTCACAATTAAAGTGAATGTGAAATGAGCATGTACACTAACATTGCTAGAAAGATGTTATAGTGTTTACTGTTTACCCTACAGCTACAACTAAATGCTCCCCATAGTTGTATTAAATATGGGCAGAAAATGCATAGAATATATCAACAGATTGATTAAGTCAATTTACAGAGACCACTTGGCTACATTATATGTACATTATTTTAAAAACAGACAGTATGTATAATGACGAATAAGTATAATTATATGCCTATACATGCAGTCAGAGTAAAAAGCTTGACAAGACTGCATGTCTAGATATTAGGATGACAGATGCTATAAGATTTTAGCACTTTCACTGCTGTGTTTTACTTGTCTTGTCAAATACGTTACTGTGTTAAGAACGAATTCCACGGCACGCAGCACGCGCTTCGTTAATTTTAAACGCACACAACAGTTTTATTGTGATCGCTTGCATTGCAGACGTGTCATATGCATTTCAAATTATCGTTAATTTCACTTTAAAACTTGCCTTATGCGGCGGTTGAAGTTAAAGACTTGCGCCAGGTGATGAATGCTGAACTCGCCGAGATGGATGGAGGGAGATGAGAGCGCGCGTTAAAACTGTCTTTCACTATGATGAATCAACGGGTCATGCGCGTTCCGATCCGTGCGTATCACAGATCATTCGCGATCCGTTTAACCATTGTATAAAATGTGTTGGATTTGTATTATCTGAAGTTTCTGACTTTCGTTCACGTGAATGAGGGCAAATGTCTCAATCGACGGCTCAGTCAGCATTTAAGTGGCACCGAAATGAGGAACCGAAATGTGTGTTTTGATTCGGTCCAGTTACATACCGGATACATAGGTAATATGGCACCGGGGTTTCCGTACCCAACCATTACGCACTGGTTAACTGGCCAGCACACCTCGCTTTTCAGAGCGATGAGCTTTGTAAAAAATCAGTGCGTTTCAGAGAGGCGGGGCAAAGAGGAGATGCAAACATGCCCGTTATGTGGAAAAGTTTTGTTGTTTTTGAACCTTAAATCGTGTATACACATTGCATTACATCTAAAACAAACGATAATATTCGTTTTAGCTGTGTCATATGACCCCTTTAACACATTATGCAAGTGGACCAACTATTGTTATTTACTAAACCTTAAAATTATCTCCTCACAGAACAAGGTCTCTTTTCATCATTTATCTCATGAAGAGAAATCTAGCTTTGCGTTAGGGTTGGTTCTTGAGCAACCTTTTGTGTTTACAGTACATGATGCAAAGTAGAATTTGGTGTAGTAAATTATTTTTACAGCCTTATAGATTATAGGTAATGTCACCAAATAAAACCAAAAAAAAGAATGACATTAACCTCTCTTTTATTCATCAGACAAAAATTATTTCCCACCCCCAACTCTTTCCCTGTTTTAAAGTGATAGTTCACCCAAAAAAGAAAGTTGGTAACCGAACAGCACCCCATTCACTTCTATTCTATGGACACAAAACCAATGCAAGTGAATGGGGGAAAGTTACACCATTCTTCAAAATATCTTCTTTTGTGTTCTGTGAAAGAAGAAAGTCATACAGGTTTGAAATGACAAGAGGGTGAGTAAATGATGTATGTAATGTAAACTACCACTAAGTTAGTTATATAAAA